>NC_051276.1:3338398-3410898 GCF_015220745.1 Sebastes umbrosus
TTAACTTTTCCTGCTTGGGCTGGAGTCGACAACGTTACTCACTCCCGTCGTCGCCGCCGTTGTCTCTCTCTTGCTTCACCACTCACTTCCCAGGTCACCTCACTGCTAGATACCTCCAGATCACACACTGAACCTTTAAAGCATTTAAAAACAAATTCTCTGTCTTTCTAAAATCATAGAGACATGTTAATAGTAAAAATTCATGAATTATTTTACTTCTTAATTTAACTTATTTGCTTTTATCAGTAATTGTGGCACTCATGGCCGAATAGCTCCTCACGTGCAGCGGGGGCCTAGTTACAAAAATTCGAAGGTGCATGACTAAGCGCCTCGATAACTTGTGGAGCCTTCGTGCTTAACGAAAAAAACTTGATAACATAATTTTTGGCTTGCTTGCGCACCCACGCGCCGGGGACACAACGGCAAGCATAAACCTAACTTTATAGAAAGACTGGCTGGTGGCTGAGAGTGCATATGTACACTGAATTTCACTTTACAAAGACACCAAACCTCCACCTTATTTGATTCCATGAATAGAAATTTAGTTTAAAAGTCATTGTTGTATTCTTAAAGGTGCTAAATGAGAGGGGAGCATTTCTATAGAGGGTGGGTGCTATGCTTCTGCGACGATACCGTTCATCAGGACGGCGTTATCAGCTGTATGAGAGCATGTAGTGCGCTAACCAGGAGCACGTTGACATGCACGAACATGCAGGCACGGTCGGCCCGGCAATGCCAACAAAGCAAGGCTAAACTCGGATTACAACACACGCAGAAGGAGAGACTTCATTCTCTGCTCAGGTAGACATCACTCCACTTCATCTTTAAATAGCAAATAGTTGTTTGCTGCTATATTAATGCTCTGGATATTGTATAGAGAACCTTTAACAACAATATTTTATGAATACAAATCTATAATGTTAAAAAAGCTGATAGCATAATATGTCTGCAAGGGTTTGAAAGTTTGACGTACAGTTGGATGGTAACATATTACTACTGTAAGTCACTGTAGGTATGTGTGTCATCCAAATGCTTTTAACATACACCCTTAAGGTGACCTCAGCGGCCGTGGCGTAGCATCCCAACCCTCTGAGACGAGCGGGCAACACGTGACGTCCATGCCAAGGCAGCAGTCAGACAGGCTGCACTGCCAGCCTTTCCAATTACAGAGACATTAGCAGGCAGCGAGCGGCAGCTAATTTGACAAGCTGAGATGATGCCCATTCATATCCACCCTGCTTCAGTGGCCCAGGGTAAATATTTCCCCAAGCTCAGTATAAATAGAAAGACAATATTTGAACAGCTGAGAGGAGAGACAGAGAGAGTGAGGAAGGAAAGGAGGTGGAGAGGAACTGAAGGAGAGATCTTAATCCTTTATGTATACATGCAATACATATTCATAAAGTAGCTGGTCCTTAAGGTGAAACTGGAGACAGGCTGCACAGTTATCTGATACAGTAGAGTCTTCTGGACTAAAGGATGGCTTGTTGAAACCGGATTATTGGTGTTTTGACTATAAGAAATTTGGGGATATTGGATTTACTGTAGTAAATAGGCTCAGCTGAAACCAAGCATGAGTGTATCTCCTGTTATTATTGGACTGAAATAAAAAACACAATGGCAGCTTCTACAACCACAGCAGAGAAACATTTTTATCCATCCATCCGGGCACAGATTTTTCAATAAATTAAGGGTTCGGTTTGGTGACTGTATTATGACTCAGCAAGTTACACTGAATATACCAGAAAGATCAGAATAATCTAATGCAGTCCAATACAACTGTGCTGCGATAAGTACTACCGTTATGAATCCAATTTGTTTCCCCAACAAGATCCAATCTTGCAATGTAACATCCACTAATAGCAACTAAAGCCTGATAAATATTTTTTACACAGCACTTCGTTAACGTTGCTAAATTCAATATATCCAGAGCATTAAAGCAACAATATGTAAGACTGACGGCTAGCGTTTATAATGGGTAACAGCAGTCCAAATTCAAAACATTGGCGCCGAGGCCTGTCCACTCTTCCGATGTGACTGATAACAGTTAGCGCAAGTTTTCGCAATTTGAGGGTTACCTTCGCGACACAACCGCATTAGCCTCTGGCCAGCAGCAGCAGTCGTAATCACTTCACCAGCTGTGTCTCTTTTTGAAATAGGTTTTTAATGCCAGAATCAATACATTTGCTTCATTTGTGTCTATGCGGAGGTAGAAGGAAGTTACACTTTTATTGTTGTAGTCTGAGTAACGTGACGTCATATCCGTTCCGTATCCGTCAACCAAAACAAACCGCAGCCGGCCGCAGTGAGCCGAAAAGAGAAAGTAGTAGGGTCCACGTGGATACGACCTGCACCCTCACATTTTAAATCTAGCGTGGTAAACACTACACATCCAGTAAAGGATGGAAACACTTTGGGTTTCACACGTTGCAGGAAAAGCAGAGCTAGACATCATGGCTAAAGCTACATGCTAACTCTGTCAGGGACAGGAAACGTTATCATATTGTGGTAATGTACGGTTAAGCCAGCCACCTCTCTCATCTCTGTGATCAAATCAGCCGACGCAACAACTCTAGAGCACCCATATACTGATACTGATGTTAAATGCATTCAAACAGCCCCGATGGAGCTGACCATGGATGGATAAAGAGAACGGAGCTGACGGGAGAGCTAGAGAAGGGCTTGGCGAAGTTATACATGTGTGACTGTGTCCGGTTTTCAAAATAAGGTGTTATCAAAGGGAACTGTACATCCAAAATACATATATTGAAATAGGATTGATTAGATTACATTCACCAGAAGTATAAAACATTACAAAAAAATACTACTAATTTGTGAGGGAAATGTCTTTATACTTTGATTTTTGGGTTGCTGGAAAAAAATTAATAAATAATGTCTGACAATGACTGATATATCTGACTTCAGGACATCTCTGATTATATACATGCTGAAAATCAAACCTTTTTTACTGTATTAATTTAGATATTTTTCAAAGTAAAAGTCCGTAGAAGTGTAGGATTCCATTTTTTCTCATGGCCCAGTGTTGAAAAGGTTAACAAAAATCACAATAAATTGTAATATCGAATCGCAATACTTGTAGAATCGCAATACTTAAAAATCGCAATACATAATGAATCGGCAAGTATCGTGATAGTATGGAATCAGGAGATAGGTGTATCGTCCCAGCCCTGCTAAAGATATTCCTTTGGAAGATTACAAAATCCAAAATGTATTTGACAAAATGCATTAGATATAAAGAAACATAATGTAAGGGAGACAGAGATGGTCAGAGATTATTTTATTCTTTTTTTCAATCCATTCACATGATAAAAAAACATAAATGAACAATAGCCTACAGACAAAATACAGAACGTTGTCAAAATAAATTCTCTAAAAGCTTGACTGCAATAAAGAAAGTAGGTCTGAGCTGGTGAATGATCAACTCCAGTACATGGATGGTGTCCCAGTCCTTTGACTGTCCTCACAATGCGAGCCAATGCTCAGTATCGTGCCATGCTGTTCCATTGTCCTGTCATATGGATGGATGAGGCAGAGAGCAGCAACAGAGGCCGTGGCCAGCTCTATTATGTATTACATTCTGCTGGTGCACGCACTCCGTCTCTGTCTTCCCCCGTAACACCCAACCCCTCTGCTACCCCAGACCGACCAACAGACAGACAGAGATGCTCATTGTTCCCTTGGGGTCTCCATTGATCCTGCCAATCACTTTATTTACTGCCTTATCAATGCCGACTCCCACCTCTTTCCCTGTCGGTCCAGACCCCCGATCGATCCGCATGCTGCTGAGTGCAAGTTTGTGAACGCAGGAAAACACACACAGATAAAAACTAGACACACGAGCCTGGAGACGGCACACATTTACACACACCCACACACAAACAGATGGACAGCCGTTAATCTCAGTGAAGGACAGGTGTCAGTGGAAGAAAGACAGGAGTGATGGAGAGCAGAAAGGAGAAGACACAGGGAGAGAGGGAGATGCCAGAAAACTGGCAGACGACTGATGACTGCATGAAAACCCTTCACTTATCAGCCAGTGACCCACATAATACATACCCACACATTGCTGAGACTTCTATTGTCGATGCTTGCCGGCCACCAGTGAGATAGAAAGACATTTGGCAAGGGGTCAAGAGAGCAAGGAGAATATGATGGAGGTGGTGCATTGGTTAATTATTCTGTAGCCTTCGATCAGGGACGTGTAAAGGAGTAAACCCAGACCTATTTTGTGTCAGTTTTTTTGATGGAGGTAAGAGTTTACCACCGTTTGTATTATTCACCACTAACCGCTGCCTCGCTGCCTGGGCATGAATCACAACACTCTGCTGTGTTTCTCCCCGCTCCCAGCCATTTCTTAAATCTAAAAAAAGAACAAAAGCAAAAGGAAGTGGAAAACCCACTCTCCTTAAAAAAAAAGAAAGAAAGAAGAGGGCATGGGAGGATGCAGTGTGTGAGACAAATAGCAGAAACAAAGAGGAGAAAGAGAGAGAAGAGAGGATGTGTGTGGGAGTGGAGGATGAAAGGAGTGGGATGGGGATAACAGAGAAATCCTGGGATGATGATTGATGGTTTTTGTGGAAATGGAGATTCACCTGGGAACGTTTTTCCCATGACATTGCGAAACCGTGGCTAGTGATGACTCAGCAAAAAATGTCGGTGTGCCCTTCCCATCTTCTGATTGGTTTATATGAATATAACTACTGCACACGTCCCACCGGGGCTGATTAGGTGTTATTGTTATCTCCATTTGATTTGAATGTACACACTCCTAGCATGCATTTTGGATTTTACTCATTATACATCCTGTATATGCCACAGTCAGAACATTACTGTGACTATACCTATAACTAAGTATACAATATAATATGTTATATGTAATTATATAACAATAACATATGACCATTTAATGATAGCAATATTACAATATAATTATAACAATCAAATTATATTGTATATAATATAACTACATATCTATATAACTATAACTATATAACAGCAATAACATGACAACCATAATATAACAATAATGATTTATCTATGTCACTATATATAACTATGATTGACAATAATTGCATCTATAACTATAACGATAGTACTACAGCTAACAACCCTAGCTATGAATACACCTATATAACTACAACCATAACAATAAAACTGTGTCTCTATATGACAATAACTATAACAATGATGATAATTAAGTAACTATAAATATACACTATAGCTAAGTAACGATAATAATATTATAAATATTATAAAACAATATACAGATTATGATATAACCACATAACTGTAATGACAATACTATAGAACTATAGCAATATAAATATTACAATATTACTTTAATTTAACTATATTATATGAATATGTAACTATAATAACAATTATGTAATTACACAACTATATAAGTACAATATCATACTATATAATTATGTAACTATAACTATATAACTGTAATGACATTACTATGTAACCATGTCTATAAAAGTAAACGTATATAACCTTGAAACTACAACAGTGATGATATATAACAATAGAGCTATAACAACAACTATAGAAGTGTATCTCTATAACTATGTTAATGTAACTATGCAACTTTAACAGTGTATCTATAAAAATATGTAACTTTAACTATATAATGATAAAGATAGAACTATACAACTGTAACAACATTACTATATAACTATACACAACCTCCATGCTATTGGATGTCCCGGGTGAGAGTCAGAAGTGTGTGCTCTCCTTCGACTCTTCAAATAAAAGCGTCTAACAAATGGAAAATGTCATGTTCAGTAAAATGAAATTATATTTACAGAGACGCACATAGAACAAGAGACATTCACATGTTCTTGATTTGTGGCTGCATGGCCTCAAATGTTTCCCTCTCTCTCTCTATTAGTCTTTTGTTTCCATCTTTCAGTTTCACTTGAATTCACTTTGCATTACAGGCGTATTAAATTGGCATGCACAGAACAGCCAAAACATCTAAACACACTTAAATAACAGAATACAAATATGACTTAAAAAATTAAATGTAATGGTAACCATCTGTTCAACTTGTTTGACTTCATGATGCCGTGTAGATCTGTGTGTCGGTGTAGGTCTGCAGTGTTTCAATAAAAAAAAAGTTAGGCAAGAATGTTCAAATATTGAATCCTGGAGAGCAAAGCTAAGTGATTGTTTTCTCTCTCTTCTCCCATTCTGTGTTATGATTTCTCTCCTCCGTGCTGCCAGTGATCTTTCTCATCTCCTGCCGAGTTAATACCTCCAGGGTTAATAAATCAGAACTGACATACAAAGCGGTGGCTTGGCTCAGCGCTGGATGGACTCTGATTAAAATCGTTTGTTTAAATCTGCAGTTTCCAGCCCTGCCGGTAACTTTCTGACATTCCACAACATGGGTAAAGCTGTGAAGTTGGTGTGAGGTTGGATGAATCTGTGTCTTCCTCTACCTGGTTGCGTTGTGACTGACCTATCTATCATATAAACTCGGAAAAAAAAATGTGGAAATTTGTGTTTGGTTGATTATTTCTCTGTTGTTACAATGCTAATTGGCATTGTATTTTACATGGTTGGAAAGCCTGTTTATTTACCTTCACAATGATGTCCAACTTGTAAGGATCATTTATTTGTGGGATGAGCAGCTCAGCTGATTATGTGGGGAGCGCCCAAGTGAAATTTGCCAAATTTCTCTGCCAGTGCTAAACAGTGTATTCTCCTGCTATGCTGATTGTTGCACCGATGGAGTAACAGCTTTTGGTGGGGGCAGTGTCATGGTGTGGGGCGGCATCTCCCTCACTGGCAAAACAAGGCTTGTCATCATTGAAGGCCATCCCAATGCAGTGAGATACCGGGATGAGATTCTGCAGCCAGTGGTGATCCCATATCTCCACAATCTGGGACCTAACTTCATCCTCCAAGATGACAACACTCGCCCCCACAGAGCCAGGGTTATCACAGCCTACCTCCATAATGTGGGAGTAGAGAGAATGGAACGGCCTGCCAAGAGTCCAGACCTCAACCCAATTCAACACTTGGGAGTGCTGTACTTGTCAGAGTGACCAACACAACCACGCTAGCTGACCTGCAACGAATCCTGGTTGAGTAATGGAACGCCATCCCACAGCAACGTGTGACCAGGTTGGTGACCGGCATGAGGAGGAGGTGCCAGGCTGTTGTGGCTGCGTGTGGATCTTCCACCGCTACTGAGGCTCCTGACGGTGTATTAAATGAATAAAGTGTAAAATAGCCAATATGTCTTGTTTGTTTCTTGTTACTGATAGAGAGTTCAATCATCCAATCCACCAAACAACTCAAAACAAGAGTCAACACCAACAGGAGAATACACTGTTTACCATTAACGGAGCATTTTGGCAAATTTCACTTCGGCGTTACCCACATAATCAGCTGTGCTGCTCATCCCACAAATACATGATCCTTACAAGTTGGACATCATTGTGAAGGTAAATAAACAGGCTTTCCAACCATGTAAAATACAATGCCAATTAGCATCGTAACAACAGAGAAATAATCCACCAAACACAAGTTTCAAAACTTTTTTTTCCAAGTGTATATATAACAATGATGTCAACACTGGCCATTATTAGAAAAAGATCAGATATCTGGAAAAAAAACACAAGGTCGTCCGGACTGCAGTACAAAGTCATCTGGCTAAAGGCTGCATTGGCTAATCAAATACATGCAAGCGCATTCCTACAGTTTAAGTCACAGTCGTCCCAATGAAACGTAAAATATTTGCTGTTTATTTGGTGTCTGATAAGTCACTCAAACTGGATTTCCTGGATTATATTTTGTGTCTCACTGGTACCTGAAGCATTTAAACGCAGGGCTGTTCTCGGTCTGAACGCTACTCATTACATTACATTACCATGTGGGTACAGCCCCAAGAGTGCAAGAATCATGCAAGTACATCAACTTCATCAAATCAAAGATCTACTTCAATGTGCAGTCTGAACGGATGAGTTTTCAGTCTGCGGTGGAGGATGTGTAGAGTTTTTGCTGTCCTGATATCAATGGGGAGTTTGTTCCACCATTGCAGAACCTGCACAGCAAACAGTCATGACTCAGTCGAGCGGTAGCCAGGCTGTGGACGGGCTGGGGTGTATGGTGTGATCATGTTCTGGATGGGCCTTTCAGCCATTCACAGCGTGATATAGGCAAGTACTAGTGTCTTGAAACCACTCAGTCACAATAGCTCACCAAGCGTCTTTCTATTTTTTCTGTACTGTACCATTTACTCCCCCCGGCCGGCATTTGGTTCTCAAGATTGTATCATTTCATTCAATAGAGAGTTACTGAACTTGGGAAACACTCTCTGAACTAGCTAGCTCTGTGTTACTTCACACACTTTATTCAAAAGTCTTATTTGTGCAATTGACTCCTGCGACCGGCTCTAGGTCGGCTTGGAAAGGCTCGGGACGAAGGTGCTTCCCGGGGCTGTGGCCAAAGTGTCACCGGGGCGGACTGTCCTTAGTGCGCCCCAGCCGCGTCGTGCCCCCTCAGGGCAGGGCTCGTCCCACGTAAAAGGCGCCAGGGGTCTAAGGGCGATGTCTGAGGCGATGTCTGCAACCCACCCGACCCGCCTTGAAACACGGACCAAGGAGTCTCACGCACGCGGGAGTCAGAGGGTGCAAGCCAAACCCCTTGGCGCAATGAGAGTGAGGGCCGGCGCGTGCCGGATCCCGACCCCGTGGGGTGCCGTTGTATTGGAGCCGTTTTGCAAGTACGAGTACATGAGCACAGTATCGGACCTGATACCCGATACTGGTATCCGTATCGGTGCATCCCTAGTTAAGAAGCATCAAGTTTTGCATTTTGGTCGTCGCCATCTTTGTTTTTGACCGTCGTCATCTTATTTTTTTTGCAAACAAGTGAAACGAGAGGGTGGAGTACAACCATACACTAAATAAGACATTTTTAGGCGACCAAAATTATACAATTAACTTTCATGAACTGAAACCACACTGTGAAAGAGTTAAAGTTGTAAGATGAAAACACAGATAACTCCCAGACTGCTAGTGACCCGTCAATCACAAGGTAGCCACGTCCTAAAGCATCCCCTGCTTTATGGTCTATGTGACTCTAAATGGGACCATAATTTACTAAATGAACATCATGCTGTATTGAAGAAGACTTGAAACTAGCGATTGAGATCATAAACTCATGTTTACAATGTTTACTGAGGTAATAAATCAAGTGAGAAGTAGGCTCATTTTCTCATAGACTTCTATACAATTAGACTTCTTTTAGCAACCAGAGGAGTTGCCCCCTACTGGCTATGAGAAAGAATGCAGGTTTAAGGCACTTCCGCATTGGCTTCACTTTTCAGAACCGGAGGTAGCCCACTTTTCCTAACTGTCTGCAAACCATTCCTCTTTTGTGCAGTAGTGTCTATTACAATATATTCTTCAGATTCACCTTGTGAGTCTGTGTGTGTGTGTCATCATGGCAAAATGTGGTCCTGGAGAAACCTACTGTAGTGGGAACTACCACAGAAGCAGTTTTGAGTGCTATGTCTGTCTTTCTGTCTGTCTGTCTGTCTGTCTAAGGACAGATTTTGTCACCATGTTAGTCTCACAACTGTGCAAGATACAGTCACAAAACTGTAAAGGTGTGTAGTTGAGATCATAATGAAGGTTGACTTTGAAGATGGGTGTTGTCCGAGCAAGACTGCAGGAGATTAGCAGCGATGAAGGCCGACTGTTGTGTCGCCTCACGTCGCCTTTGTCTTGGCCTACAAGTTGCATTTGAACACACTGCAAAGACTACAGCCGACGGCCAGTTAGCACGTACGTTCTGTGCCTGCGTGAGAGGAAATAACTCTCCACACCAGCAGGCGGCGGTAGTCTGTATTCATCATTCAAAAAGGGAAACCGGGAAGACCGAGGACTGCGGATATACGAGCCGTTATTATGATACATACAAGAAACAAAGCGCCGTTTGCCGACCATTTTCACACCGCTCTCACCCACCACTTCATTCCAGACGGCCACGATGTTGTGGAAATATCCGTGTATTGGAACGATCAGATGAGATGAAGATGAAAAATGAGAAGAGACTTCTCTGTGTGTGCCCTCTTGACTTTACTCGTTGGCTTGCTTTCCTCACATCCGTTTTTTCTTATTGTGCACTGATTCGTTTAAACTGAACAGCCGACCAGAGTGATTTCTTTCACTGACGAGCTCCGCCGCCAATTCAACATGCTGAGTCAGCTGAAAAGCCTCTGACACGGGCAGACTAGAGCCGATGGTGTGGGACCCACCGCAAAAACTAGACCGACAGACGCTCACCGACGGCCCCAAACTATCCGACGGCCGACCGCCTATAAACATGCTGATTCAAAAAGTCATCTACACCTCTGCTTTTGCAGAGCACAACACATATATCACATTATACATTTCAGAGGAGTTACTTCCAGCTGGATTATTACCAGGTGAAACGGTAATTCGCTTCAAATTCTACTCGTTTCGGACCTGAAAGAACTGTGGATGTTGAAAACACAGGTGCCAGTGTTGGGAGTAATCCCAATTACAGGAGCTCCAACATTAAATTGATCTAGACTGATTAATCCTGATTCCAGTTTAGTTGAAAATAAACATTATTTCCGATATTTCATTTGTCAGTGTCAAAGGGTTGTTCATTCCTCTGCAGCCCACCCTGCCTCGAAGGCCTGGCTGCCTCCGTAGCCCCAATCGTGCTGCAAGTGCAGCCAAAACCCAGGCCCAAAACCGAGGGCCCCCGCCGGCCCCTGCAATGGAAAGCAGATGGCCGGTCCTCTGACGGCAGCCGGCTGCAGTCAGCAGTCCAGGAGAGGAAACTTCTCATTCGCCATCATCCATCATCGGGCTGGGAGCGGTGGGAGGAGAGGGGGAGGAAAGACAGAGCAACGCCTGACACCCGACGTCTGGCCTCTTTCAAACGCCTTCGCATGGCACATTCATGGCTCGCACTCGTACACACACATGTGAAAACACACGCATGAAGAGTGGGGCTTGCTCACACACACACACACACGCACACACACACACACCACCAGTGATATATTCTGGCTCACGCTCCTGTTTCTTGCCTTTCATTAGTGGTATTATTCTTTTCAGCACTGGGTCGGTTGTGAAAGGTCTTTTCTGTTTTTTTGTTCCCTCCAGAGACAGAGAGAGAGAGAGAATTACTGTTTCTTTCTGTCTTTCAATCCTTGCAATTCACTGTTTCTAGTTGTCTTTTATGTCCAGTGGTGTCCATGCTGTCCTCTCATTAGACCCCACCAGGTCGAGTAAGTATAAAGAGAAGAAGATGAAGAAGATAGAGCGAGAGAAGGCATAGTGAGTAATGTACCTGACAGCTGAGGATCATTAATCACTGTCAGACTTGAAAGGAGCGGAGGGAGGACAAAGTGGAGGAGGTGGGGGTGGCATTTGACGTGGAAGCACGCGCGCGCGCGCACGCACACGCACACGCAGACACACACACACACACACACACACACACACACACACACATACACACACACACACACACGCACGTGCACGCGCACGCCCACACACACACACACACACACACACACACACACACGTGCCCTCTCTCCTACACACATTCTGCTTCACACATTCTTCCACAGACCTCCTGTGTCTTTGTCCCCCCAGTTAAAATCAATTATTCCACACGAGAGATGAAGTTTTCCCAAAACATCAAAATAGGGGTGAATAAAAATGATAAAAGAAAAAAGTGAAGGAATAAACACATGCACGCCATTGCTCATGCACATGCCGAGGCCCCTCATGTCTGCGAGCCGCTGACACTAATAAGGGCTGTCGAAGGTTTGACTCCACGCGGCAGGCCGCCACTGCACAGCAGGGATGGCCATTCACAGCCTGTCAACCCGCCCTGCTGCAAAAGGCACTGACAAAGAGCCGCAGAATGTGGGACTCTCACAAAAGAGATGACGGCGACACAGCGACTTCAAATCTCAGGCATGCAGGCACACAACAAAAAGACAGACGCACACATGCACATCCCTGTCACATCCTCGCTCCTCCCGTCCTCCTCCCTCCTTGCAGCGGGACAGCAGCTGGCCTGTCCGATTGTCAGTCACAGTGATGAGACTGCTCAGCTATGTCCAAATTCTGTCCTGCCTCCTTCCCAAGCCCCCCCAAACTCTCAGTTTTCAGTTCAAGTCAACTCAAAGAGCTGTGTTCTTCTTTTAGTCTATAACTAATACAGAAAAAAACACAGAAAACAAATAATTTCCATCATTAATAGGTGAAAGCTCAAAGCCCACCAATCAAACTTTATTACCTCTGTCTCCTATTAACCAAGCACTGTGTGGCATCCCCATTCACATCAGTTCAATAGTTCTGATCGTGACCTAAACAATTATTGTGACCCCTAGAGATTGCTTATATATAACGCCAAGGAAAATGCTGTTAATCAATTGGCAAATTGCAAAAATGTTCATACTGAATCAGTAAAATGTTTATTTACAGCATATTTAATTAATTTTCTACTTTTTTCATGACCTTAGACCTTCTTAGACAAACATACAACCTACCCCACCAATGTCACTACCAGTACATACAGTTGAAAGAGACCATAAAAAAGAAAATTGATATTCATAACTTCCACAGCCTCACCCCTCCTCTATTACTAAAACTCAAGTCATTTCAACCCAAAAAACTGCTATCACAGATATACAAACTCTTTTCACCCCACGACAACACAGTTTCAATACCAACAGACAAATGGACATCAGACCTGAATAGAGATCAATCAGATATTAATTGGAAAACCACATGCAACAATACATTCACCAGTTCATCCAACTCAAAAATTCAGCTAATTCAATACAAGGTACGACACAGAACACACATCACCACTCACAAAATGTATAATATGGGCTTTATAGACAACAACACCTGCACTCACTGTCTGACTGCAGTAGACAATCACTTCCATGCATTCTGGCTCTGCACCCCAGTTAGACGGTTTTGGTCGGAGGTCATGAGAGAGCTATCCGAGATCCTCAACCTCCCCCTCTCCCCCTCCATCTCTCTGCTAGGCGACCTCTCCGTATGTCAATTCCACAACATCTCCAAACATTCATACTATAGTTGCATTAACCGTGGCCAAGAAAACCATATTACTCAATTGGAAAGACGGAACAAAATGATCAGTAAACCATTGGCTCAATCTGCTAACCGATCCCTCTAACTTAGAACAACTCACATCAACCCTAGAGGACAATTTCACCTCATCCCATCACACCTGGTCTCCTTTCCTGCTGTACATTCAGAGCTGACTCCCCTCTACACCACCCCACACAGATTTGATCAAATACAATAACTCAGAATAACCCACAATGGACCTCCTCAACATTGCCAGTCATGACAGGTTCTCCCCCAATTGTTTGTCTGCTCTTTACATTTTGTTCGTTGATGTTTTATACTGTGCTGTCTTGTAATGTACTGTTATATGTTATTAAAGAAAAAATAAAAAAAATTAATTAAAAAATAAATTAGTTTTCTACCAAAATATCCAATTTCGAAATACAGTACCAGCTTGTAGTGACTACACCATTATTAAAGTTACTGTGAGGAACTTTTAACTGGTTATGAAACAGTCTCAATTTGATACTGATGCCTTTATATGACCTACATTAAGTAAGCGAGACCATCAGCAAAAAGCTATTTCTATATAGTTATTGTTAATGTTAGTCATCAGTGCCACCGGGTCGGATTCCATGCAAAATCAGATGAAATCATGCAGGTTTACCAGAAACTCCTTCAGCTCAGACTCCAGCTGGGCCGGAGAGACCAGCCGCGGACAAACCCAGATCTGGCTTCGCTGCTTCCTTCGACCTGCAGTCGGAGCTCCGGCGGGAGGTGGAGAGCTCCATGCTGCTTTCTCAGGTTGCTTACGTGCTTAAGTTACACCTCTTCCAGTGTTAATTTTACCCCAAACCACAATCTTTTTCTAAACCTAAGTAGTTTTTGTCACAGAACTTTCGTTGTGTCGTAACTTAACCACAATCGTTTTCTAAACCTAACTAAGTTGTTTCATTGCCTAAACCTCACCAAGTCAATCTTTTCTTAAACCTAACTAAATGTTTTTGTTGCCTAAACCTAACCAAGTTGTTTCCTGTGAAGACGAAAGTTTATTTTGAAAAGACTGGACAGGAAATTCTTGCTGGAAATTCGTAGGAAAACGCATGAGAAATGAGGAATAACATTCCATAAGATATCATAAGAACCGTTGTATGAGAATACGTTGTTACATTAGTCAAGTAGTTTTTAAGCCACTATACTATTTAATTGATTGTATACGTCATAATAAGCAACTGATTTAATTCATACATATAATCTTTTCACAACAATTAGGAATATTGTCAGTTTTATTTCTTGTATCAGTGGTTGTTGGCCTTGTGATGATAAGAAGACTTTATCCACATTTTATTTACTGCTGTCTCACTAGTTCCTCTTCAACTAGAGAAGGAGTCCAACACTGTCTCTGGTGGACATGATGGCTTTTTGCCAAAGACTACAGCTGGGCCTCCCAGACACTTCCCAGAAGTCCACAGCTGGCAGTGTTAAAACCTAAATGCAGTACATTACAGACTGTGTAATTGTACTTTTTTATTTTTTATTTTTTTTCACATGCGGCTAGAAAAAAGTCGCCACCGATCGCTTCCACTCAGTGTTTGGTCACTTTACACCAAAATGAAGAGAATGGCGGTTACATCGGATATCAGTTTTCATATTTGAGCTACATTCCTTTCATCACCAATCGTTATTTAAAGATAAGATGATGATGTCTATTATCTCACAATTTAAATGCATTTCATTGCAGTAATGGCTGAGGGTGTTATTTACTGTGATTATGGGGTATGAGGGTGTTGTTGATAGACATTGTCTGCATCTCTAAAGTACCCATAATGGCCCTAAAGAATGCCCTTCTGGGTATCATGGGGATTATACAACACAATGCTTACCAGTGTGTTGGTCTGAAACGTTTGCTCCCATACAGAAGGATAGAAAAGAAGACAACAACAGAGCACAGGGGACAGCAGAGTCTCTGCCTCCAACAAATTAGCGCACGAAACAATGTAGCGTGCTAAATGGACAATAACATGGTGGCCTGGTGCTTACAGAGACAGAGACAGTCTTTCAACCGCTGAACCCGACTTCTAAAACATGTCCTACTTAAGTGTCCCTCATGAAGACACAGAGGCCCTGTTCAGACCTGGTATTAACATGCATCCTGGGTGATCCGATCACAAGTGGACAGCTCTAAGTACAGGTGTGAAAGCACGCAAGACGTATTGAGGACACATTGAGATCTGATCGCTCAGACCGCATTCTGAGCTGGTCTGGGCCACATGTGGCCACATTCTTTAAGCAGTGTATACGTGAATGTGTCCTGGACCACATTAAGGACCGCCTACTCAACTGACGTCCCCGCATGGATCTGCGGGGTCTCACTGTTCTCCTCATGTGAATAGACAAGCAGTCGCGAGCGCTTTTCTGCCTCACGGCATGGGAACGGCTTCTGTGCTCTACTGTATTCTGTCAGTACAACTGTATTTTATTAAAGATCCCATATTGTAAAAAGTGAGATTTTCATTTGTTTTACATTATAAAGCAGGTTTAAGTGATATATAAATACTGTGAAAGTATCAAAACACTCAATCCATGGAAAAATACACACAGCCCGTATTCAGAAACTGTGCATTTGAAACAAGCCGTTAGGATTTCTGTCCATTTGTGATGTCACGAATCTACAATATTTAGACCATTTCACAGTTTTAAACGTAAACATACTAAATGTGTCCCAGTTTATTTCCTGTTGCAGTGTATGTGAATGACATCAGCTGACAGGATGTAAACATGGACCCAAGCTGTTTCCTAACAACGCAATTCGGTTGCCATTCCGTTGAAATGCACTAACATGGAGCGTTTCAGACAGAGAGTGAATACAGGTATATTCAGACAGATAATATGAGAAAAATAATGTGTTTTTTGAACATTAAAGCATTTAAACATGTTCTAGTAGAAACCCAAAACACAAACATGAACCTGAAAATGAGCATGATAAGTCCCCTTTAAAGTATCTTATCTATAGGTTAAATGCAGTATATACAGACTAGGCATTAATATCATACTGTCGGTGATGTGTCGATGTTTTTGTTCCGGTGCTTTGCACGGAGCCGACACCCGCCCGCCTGCTTGCTCTCATCCCTGGCTTTCTGAAGCTCTGCACGCCGCTGTTGCCTGGCAAAGGTAGTGTTGTCGGAGGCATGGAGGTCCCCAGGGACCGCCGGTACTATAATAACCTTTTATTTTGATGTTAATAAAATGTACCCGAATTCACAAAATCACATGACTCGTCGGTATCGTCAGGTCAGTGAATGAAAACAACCGGTTGTCAAAGAGGTATTGATGAAGTGGGTGAGGAAAGGAAGGAGGTCAGGAGCGATAGATTGAAGAAGGTGAGAGAGGATATATGGTCAAGAGGGCAGGTGGTCAGGCCGGTGGGAGGTAACCAAGGTTAGTACCTCATCGGGAGATGGTGAGATTGAGAAGGAAGCCAGAGTGGGAGATGAAGAGGTGGATGTAGGACAGGTGGTGTCAGCAGGTGGATGGGGAATTGAGGAACATATGTCATCTATCTTTTTCACAAACCACCATTTCACCACCTGAGAGTCAAAGTTCACTGATCTAAAGTATTGCGGCCCACGCTGCCAGCATTGCTCTTCGTCATGCTCTGTGTAAACGTTTTCACAACGAGAAAGAATGGGTTGTGGTGGTGCTGTCTGGCGTGCTGTCTGCCTCATGGCTCAGTATGTTCTGGGATGGATGTGAAATGGACTGCAGTGGAGGTCTATAAGAGGAGCAGTATGAAAACAGAAATAACAGGGAGAGAGAGAGAGCCAGGCCAGAGAATGCACACTCCCCTACTGGGTGGCAGCGCTGATTCAACAGCAGACAGACCCAGAGAAGGATCATCTGTCTCCATTATGGTCTCCCTACAAATCATCTACATTTCCCCTCTTCTCCTCTGCTGCCCACAAGCTCATAAAGCTAGCTTTTCCATGCTGCTTTTGGCAAAAGGAGCGAGAGAGACGTCCAGCGAGGTGTATTGTGGGTGGTCGAAGGTTGTACGAACCAATGCATACAGACACACACACGTACCGCGTACTATTCAGTTTCGACCACAAAACTGCTATTCTTACCAGAGTGATACATGTGCAGCTTTTTCTTGCAGCTGAATAAATGCTACTGAGGGATAACATGCATCTGGGATGTCTGCACTTCCCATGAGCCCTCTCTTCTGGTTCTGGGGGCAGCGGGTAGGGTTCGTGCTTGTCCCGCACATTTCAGTCTCTCTGTCATGGAGTAATGTTACAGTGAAATTGAAGTAAGTGGTTTGGTTTTCTATGTGTAAACTTGATTTAAGCTTAAAAATTTAGCTAAGCAAACTGAAGAAGTTTCAGTAATTGGGTGATATTAATGAATTATGAGATATAGATATAGATAAAGATATAGATATGAGATAGAATAAAAGTTACCTTCTTTCTTCTGTTGTAACCTGAAAACGATAAAGAATATGGAGGATGGAACCTGCCAAAATCAAAAAATAAAACAATTAATAAATAAATGACTCGATAAATAAATACATATGCCATTAAATGTAACAAAATAATATCAAAAATAAATGTAGCCATTGATTACTTGGTCAAATGTGACATAAATTGATTTCCTGCATGATGACAAGCGTTGAGCCCCCTCAATTGCATAATGAGGCAGAAATGCATAAAGAAATGTATGAAGAAAAGAATACAGAAATAAATAAGGGGTGAAATGTAAAGGGAAAGTCGTGCAGGAATTAATAAATAAATGCATAAATAAATACATTCATGTAAAAATCAATATAAAATAAAAAATAAATGTAAAAATAAGTAAATAAATAAACAAATAAATAAATAAATCATTTTGAAAATTAAGAGAAATAAATAAATACATAAAATGGAAAATTAAACAGAAGAGTAAATAAATAAGGGAATTAATACAAAGACAGATAAATAAAGAAGCAAATTAAAACAAAAATATCAATTTATGTCTCATTTTATTAATTTATTAATGGCTACATTTATTTTTTTATATTTTTGCTACATTTAATGACATATGTATTTATGTAATCGAGTCATTTATTTATTTGTTTATTTTTTATTTTGGAAGGTTCTGTCTTAAAAAAATAAAAGAACACTTACCACAAGATGCTCGACTGACAGGCTTCTCATTGCTCCAACAAGGCTGCTGTCTCTCATATCTTCCGAGCACTTCACCATTCAAGACACACAGAAAAGTTTGTTCTTCGTCATTCATATTGAGTGCTCCCACTAATTCCGATGCAAAACAATTTATCAGCCTCACGCCTGCGGGCATCTTACAGCTGCTTATCACTTTAAAGGCCTTTACATTTCAGCAACCTCTGTATTTTGTGTTGTGTTTGTATTTATGTGAATTTCTTGTGTTTAATTCCTGCGTATTTTCAATGAAACTGCTACTATAAGTTAATATTGCCCACCGTTTCACTGTGTGATGATGTTGTGGAAAATTTAACTGCAGTTTAAAATAGAGTTAATGTAATTGCTCCAATAAAAACAAAAAAACACTGGCGAGGAAATGAAGAGCTCCTTGGTTGAATGTGAAAACAGCCAGAATAACTCCATAGCTCTAGGAAGACGCTGACACTTCCAAGACACATTTTTCTAAGATCGCAGCCGATAAATAAAATCACAGATTCTTTTCGCCATAATTGATCGTCTGTCAAGGGCAAAATCCTTTCAAGTGTTTTTTTCATAACAAAATTAGCACCAAATGGAGAAGATTTTCTTTTCTCCTCATAAACGCAGTTTGACTTCTGTGGTGACCTTTGTTAGAGTACTTGATAATGTTATTTTCTGCTAGATCACACATCTAAGATGTGTTTTGTACATGAAGCACATGTTTCATTGGTTTGACAGAGCCTTCTTTTAGGGATAAAACCACAGTGACAGAAAAATATTTCCTTAGTTTGATTTATTGTCCGTGAAATGTGGAATAAAAGATGCTGATTTGAATTTCTTTGGTTATGTTAAAGCTGAAGTAGGCGAGATTGGAGCAAATATGATTCAAAAAGGGTATTTTTATAAATCGTGACAGTGGTACGTGAAACAGGTAACCTGAAAAAAATCATGTGCCTCTGTGTACTCCGGTGCTCCTAACAGCAAGATTTCACAGACGGAAAGGAAAACAAGCAGTAAGAGCTAATCTTAGGTTCCGCTGTCCAGCTGCCGTCTATGAGAGCCGGCTGTCAATCACTAGCGAACTCCGACCAAACGGTCAAATTGGGCAGCGCTGATCAAATATGAATCAATATTATGTTACGTTAATGCCTATTTCTCCCCTCAAATGTTCTCAGAATCATCTTCTATTGCACGGATTAGCTGTAAAATTAGAAAGTTTGTGACGCTGCATAAAGGTTATTATGGGATTTTTGCCCAATGATGCAAAAAATATACTGCCTACTGCCACTTTAAAGGAATAGTCTTTTTTTGGAGATACACTCGTTCACTTTCTTGCGAAGAGTTAGATGAGAAGATCAATACCACTCTCACATCTGTCTGTTAAATGCAAAGCTACATCCAGTAGATGGTTAGCTTAGCTTAACATAAAGGCCTGGAAACAACTAGCCTGGCTTCGTCCGAAGTTATCAAAATCCATCTACCAGCACCTATTAAAGCTTCATTAGGCAGCATATATTTGGCATCATGGGGCAAAAATTCCATAATAACCTCTCAGCATATTGTAATTCAAGTGTTGTGAGAGACTTCTGCACCTCCTCATGGCTCTGTTTTCAGGCTTTAAATAATCTAGCCTGTGACGGGAGAGAGCGTTCCTATTGGCTGTTCATTCAACGGAGGCAGCTGTCAATCACTCGCGAACTCCAATCAAACAGTCAAACTAAGCAGCGCTGATCAAATGTGAATCAATATTCTGTTACTGTAATGTCTATTTCTCACCTCAAACTGTTTTCAGAAACATCTTGTATATATGTGTATGACACAAAGTACTCGTACTGGCATCGATGATTAAACTAATCGTCTTTTCACACGACTTGTCGTTCAACACCGTGTGTCATTTCCGTGATGCGAGTATCTAAATAGGAATATCATTGCTCGGGGTGATGGCTTCCTGGTATAAAGTGATCCAACTTAGGCCTCAAAACACATACTAACACACGGTGTAGACACACACACGGTGAAACAGGCCTTTCTATATGGCTGTTGTTGCTGCGAGCAATTACAGCGCCTTATCTAACAGTGAGGATAATGAGGTTACACAGAGAGCAAATTCTATCATGTCGGCATAATGAGATTTGGGCCTGTGTCTCGCGTCCTGGGGTCGAGGACAGGGACGGGGACAGGGACACACACCAATACGCACGCCAACACACGCACAGTTTTCTTATCTGCCCCACCTCGCATCTCTGTCTGACATTCAGGGGAAATTGCATTCAGGCTCAGTGTGTGATGCAGTGTGTGAATGACTGAGGTTCTCCCCCTCTTCCTCTCTCCCTCCACCCCCCCCTCATCCCCGTTCCCCCCATACCACTCTCCCCCCTTCATGTTCTCCAACAACCCCACCACCAGTTCTGACAGGCCGTTTGATTTATGACTCCAATTCCCCAGCGCAGACACATAGACGCAGGCCACACTCCCAACTATATGTATGTATTTTAGTTCCCCCCACAGCTCTCCCCTCTCCTTGGCTACACTTCTCTCTCTCTCTCCCTCTCCCTATCTTTAGCTCCGTCTCTTTCTGTTTCTCTGTTCTCTCTCTCCTTCACACACACGCACAAACATGCACACATCTTGGGGTGTGGTGATTGATTATCCTAGCAGGACTGTCTGGTGTATTTTTGATCCTTTTGAAATTTAATCTCTGTGAGCAGTACAGGGAGTGTCTCGTCACACGTGTGCACGCACACGCGCACACACACACACACACACACACACACACACACACATACACACACACATTCAGGAGGTGGAGGAGAAGTGAGCAAGTTTTAGAAAGGCAGTGCAAGCAAGAAATGCGCGGGCCGTTTTTGGCACCATATTTCAAGTTGTATACACAAACAACTTCATCAAAAGTTAGAGGGCGAAATGGGAACGGAAGAACTTGCAAAGCTCAGTGCTCAGCTTTGTGTACAATTACAAGGAAAGCTGAACTCTGAGACGGCACTCTCAGAGGGCTGACTGACATCATAATGGCAGCCTGGGATCAGAATCCCAGGACAGAATCATGAACAACACGTACTCCTTCCTCCTCCAACTACAAAACAACCCAAGCTGTCCCCCAGGGGCTGCTCAGTGGTCAGGACTGTGTATGAGTAGTGTGATTCAAGCCCAACGTTTTTTGGTCAATTATGAAACCATGTGGACGTGATTCCACCGTTAAGTGTGCATTTTTCTGTACCATAGCTCCACAGCTCTAATAGCTCACTTTCTCCATATGGGGCTATTGTACATTTGACAACTAATAAAAGTTTACTTGGGTATTTACTAGAGGTGGGAAAAAATGTATTCATAATTTTATATCGCTAGGACGTTACCGCTTTTATTGTTGTAGTCTGAGTAACGTGACGTCATATCCGTTCCGTATCGGGTTAGGGTTCGCATTTTGTAATTCAAGTGTTCTGAGAGATAACTAGACTTCTGCACCTCCTCATGGCTCTGTTTTCAGGCTTTAAAACATCTAACCTGTGACGGGAGACTTTGGCCAAAGAGGGTTGTTTGACCACTCAGAGCCACCGTCCGTGCAAACATTCGTCTGATAAACATTCAGACACCTCGTCTCCCAGCACAAAGCACTTTACAATAAAGAAAGAAAAGAATGCAGAGATGCGGAAAGTAAAGATTATGATGATTGGAGATTATGGCTGGGGATTGCGGAACAGTTTGGAATCGGGGATGGTTGCTAAACAAAGGATGCACGAAAGATTAGACAATAGTGATTGTGCTCGAGGCAGCTAAACGGTAGCTTCTTGCTAATGTCAATCATTCATATTAGCCCCGTTTGGGACTAGTAATATCCCTCGCGCCCACGTCATTTATTTAGTTTTGTCTCATATTGCAAATCTTTGCAAAAAATAGAATAATACAACACATCAGACTCAGTGTGCAAGGTTTTTGTGCGTAACATTTTTGAATCGGATGACGGATTTAAAAAAGTAAAAATACAGAGTTGGTGTGCAAAGGCCTCATTGCTAACAGTCTGATGATTGAATCATTACTGGGAAGAGAAAAGTTTAGAGGCCTACACTACAATTCAACCGGAAAATGTATTGCTGGAGCTTTTCCTGCTTGAGGGCAACCTACTTGAACTGTGTTCTCTGTTATAGTACTACTGCTTCTATTGTTAGCACTACCATTAAGGTTATAAGTACCTCATCATTGTTACAGCAGATATTTATGGTCCGTCTAAATGATAATGCTCAGAAGATCCTGTGCACTTGTGCAGTTTTATTTGTGAACCGGATACGACAACGCATGGAAACAGCTATTTATACTGCATGTAAACACACTCAGCTAAAAGATAGTGGACGGCAAGAAGAAGACGAAGCCTCCTTCTTACAATCTCTGTCTCCACTCTGTCATTACATTCTATGAACTGACCAGCAGACACAAACAGCCGTGGTCTTGGATCATTATCTCCCTCCTCAACCTGGGATGTGTCTCTGCTCTCGTAATAAATGATAAATGAAATGATAGAGCACTGAGTGTGTGTGTATGCGCGCGTGTTTGCGTGCGCCGAAACGTGTATCGATGGCCGATCTGGGTTTAGTCCCCCAGGTCATCGATCATGGCAGCCACTCATCCATAATGGGCCCTATATCTGTCTGTCTCTCAGCGGGGGACTGGAACCACAAAGAGACGTACATGGATCAGACACAAAAGGGGCCATTACACAGAACCTTATCAATACTCACTCCTGAGAAACTACTTTTCTTCCTCTCTCCAGGGAAAGATTTGCTGGCTGCCCAATTAGTAACAGCTAGAGCCATTGATAGAGTCTGGCACGGTTTGAACAATCAGAATCAGCAACAGAATTACTTTCATTTTGTCGTTCTTTATTATACGTGTATTTTTTATTATCGCACACTCTGTTTTCAAAGTGGACTTTTTTTTTTTTTTACCTGAATGTGACAGATTCATGCTCGATTCAAGTGAAGGATGCCATCTAGATTATTTAAAAGTCACATAATAAAAAAAGTTGAGATTTTCATGTTTTTTTTATTATAAAGCAGGCTTAAGTCCTATATAAATACTGTGAAAGTATTGAAATGCTCAATCCATAGGGAAATACACACAGCCCGTATTCAGAAAATCTGCATTTGAAACAAGCTGTCAAGATTTCTGTCCATTGGTGATGTCACAAATATACAATATTTAGACCCTTTACACAGATTTAAATGTAAACATACTAAATGTGTCCCAGTTTATTCCTGGTTGCAGTGTATGTAAATATATTATCAGCTGACAGGAAGTACAACTGGACCCAAGCTGTTGCCTAGCAACACAATTCTGTTGCAATTTCGTCGCAATTCCATCGAAATGCGTTAAAATGGAGCGTTTCAGACAGAGGGTAAATACAGGCATATTCAGGCCGACAGTATGAGGAAAATAGTTTTTTTTAACATTACAGCATGTAAACATGTTCTACTAGAAACACAAAATACAAGTATGAACCTGAAAATGAGCATGATATGGGACCTTTAAAGCTGCATTCATCAATCTTGTTATATGAACAATGGATCAAACTATGTTTAATATGAACGGAGTTGCTTATAGTGATTAACCCACAGAGGATTATCACCCAACTCTGCAGCTCCCCTCAGCTCTACAAACGTTTTAGCACCTTTATTGTGTGTTTTTATTGTTTGTTTATTGGATTAAATCCCAAAAACGACTTGTATTATTTTCGTTTCGTCTTCCCTGCCACCAGGATACTACTTTGCCAGGAGGAGAGTGGGCAGCAGCTCCGGGAGACAGACCTTTAGCTAGCAGTTAGCAGTTAGCAGTTAGCTGTAGCATTGGGGTGGCTGTGGCTCAGCGGGTAGAGCAGGTCGTCCACCAATCGGAAGATCGGTGGTTCAATACCCGGCTCCTCCGGGTCACATGTCGATGTGTCCTTGAGCAAGATACTCCAAATTGCTCCTGATGGTGTGTGAATGAGTATTTAGATTAGATCCTTATGGGCAAAAGTCGGCACCTTAGCAGCCTCTGCTGTGAATGTGTGTGTGAATGGGTGAATGCTGACATGTAGTGTAAAAAGCGCTTTGAGTGTTTGGAAGACTAGAAAAGCACTATAAATGCAAGCCCATTTACCATTCAGCCAGCGCAAACCCCAACATCGGGGGTGTGCCCCGACTCCCCACAGGATCAGCAAACCTTCTGTTGCTGCCGTTACACAGGTCAGACCTCCCGCAGTGGGGATTGTGCTGGCTGAATGCGAGTTGCTACCAGTTTTAATTTTGGCAGCTAATTAAGATTTAGTCTTGGTCCTAAAATGAAAATGACATTTAAAATCACATTTTAGTCACTTTTATCCTCCATAGCTTAAGTCTAGCTTTACTCGACAACAACTCAAAACGTTTTAGTCCAGTTTTAGTGAAAGTCATTCGATTTTAGTCAAAAGTCATCTTTTTTTTTAATTTAATCTTAGTCTTGTTTAGTCATCAGATTATATTGAACATTTCTGTCATTTTAGTCAAACTTATTTCACATAAAATTTTATTTTATCATTCTCTAATGGAAAACACATGGTTGAATGATTAAGAATGCAGTTTTGCAGATAGTTTAAGTCCTCCTTACTGTGCTCATTAATGATGCACGGTTCAGTCGCACCCACCGTACTTTTATGAGAGCCGATCCACCCACTCAACATGTAAAAATATGCAACCACCCGAACCTGACCTGCAAATCGTCAACTTTATGCATTATTGTAGCACAACTGTCAGGACTGAGGTGTGAGACAAGAAGGACAGAGACGGACTGAGGCACAGCGCGTTGTGTGTGTTTGAGACGGAGAGAGAGGAACAGACGGAGGGGAAGAGAAGGTGGAAAGTGACAAAAATATAGAGAGATTTTGGTACATTTTCTATATTTTTAAACTACATTTTAGTCTCGGCTTTTTTTGTCGAAAGGTCTTTGACGATCATGTTTTTGTTAACAAAATTAACATTGGTTGATAGAGCTAACCACTAATTGTAGGTTAGTTTTCCCGCTCAGTTTCAGCAGTTTGGTTGAATTTTGCATATCCTTGCCCTTCTTTTAGTAGTTGGCTTCTTATACAGTATATATATGATGACTGTATATTTAGACTGTATTGACGTAGTAGTAGAGGTGCCCCCTATTTGTTTGGAGCAGGTGGCCAGATCTTACACATTGTTCCTTTAAGGACTTCTGTAAAAAACTAAACTAATCTGAACAGAATTGGATATTTACAGGGATATTCAAAGTATTTTCCCTCTACATTAAAGTGACCCAACCCCATGCTACCAGATCAAAGTGGTATAAGCTGACCAAGTAATTGATGAACCATCTTTAGAGGCCTCATGGTTGCATGGCTAAAAAAAAAGTCTGCATATGCAACATGATTTAGTCATTTGCCCATGTCCATGAAGGTCTTTATCAGTAATGTTTATCAGCCTACAATTTATGCCAGAGGACTGCACGCAAAGTTCATGCGCATGTACATGCTCATGTATGCTGACATCCAATATAGTATTAAACAAAATGGCATGTGCCTCCGCTGTCTGATTCTTGAGTGTAACTAGCTTTTTAGAGCCACTGGGAGCCTCAAAACCGCTGATCTTTGAAAAAGACGTGCTTGCCAAGACACAAGAATGTCACGGTCGCTGTATTTTAAAAGTAGTAGATGCTAAGTTTTACAAATTTCCAGAAAACATGCATGACCGCATTAATGATTAGCTTCAGAGCCACCGCACATTCTCATTTTGTCACTTTTGAACGCTTGTGGCCTTCTATCACACACGGTGCATGCTAAACAGTTGTCATGAAGCACCAGAGAAAATGATTTATGAGGGACACATGGGTGATTTCAGGGTTTATGTCAGTTGACCAAATCCCTTGGAGTATTCCGCTAACATTCCCAACACCGCCAGACACTCAGCTGTATCCTCTAACGGCTCAGTTCAGTCGGTTTCTGTGATCTGCAGAGACAGACAGATTGAGACGGTGATAATACAGAGAGAAGCACACTGTCACACAGATGATGATCTATAGGCCACCACAGATATGTGGACTGTGCATAATCACACACTCTCCCATTCAGCTGGTTTACCACAGCTAAACCCAGACACACACTTTCCCATGGTACACTCTGTTAGAGAGAAACTCTCCTGGGGTGAGCGAGCACATCAAGTCAAAGGGCCTCAATATATGAGTGCTTGTACAGTATGTGACCACTTTGAAGACTCTCTGTCACACAGCGAATCCACCGAACCAAGTTATTTCCAACATGTTTAAATGACAGACGACAGTAGGACTTTACTGTAAAAGAAACCAGGAAGAAAAGTATTTCAAATTGCTCTTGACAGGAAAGTAAAACGACAACCCGTTCTCACTCCCAACTCATCAAATACCACCATTTGGTCAGTGCCCTTCTGCTTCGGAAAGCAACGCACGGAGGCACCCTTAAGCAACAGAAAGTGACGAACTGGGCTTTCAACTAACTCCAATTTAAACCCACATGTGGTGTTAATAGGCGGTCGGAGCAAGTGACGTAGTATTAACAAAGAGTATAGAAGCCAAGAGAAGAAACTACAGTGCAGCAGCTGCCGCCATTTTGGACTGAAAATGCGTATTATATTTATAATATGTTATCGTTCAACACAGGCCATTTCAGTAGAATATGACAATAGAATAGAAATAATTCTGTTTTACTTTTGAATGGTACTTTACTAGAACATTTTACTTGCGTCCGGTAGTTGCAGAAGCGTAGCTCTGCTCCTGGGCGCTGATGTTGCCATGGAACGAACAATTGACTTTCACTTCTTGGCGATATACATTTATTATGTAATAAATAGTCCGTCCGTAGAGAGTCCGTTCAGGGCAGGGGCAGGAGGGGTGCTGGATGGGTCAGACAAACACAAGACTTTCAACCAGATGTTCGTGTCCTGTGTGAGACTAAAAGTAACGTTAACTTATTTTGTCACGTCAGTCTTTAGTCACGTGACTCGTCGGCATCGTCAGTCCCGTGAGTCACTCGTCAGTGAAGTTGACGTCAACCACGACCGTTTCCTAACCCTAACTAAGTGGTTGTGTTGCCTAAACCTTCCTGTGAAAACGGAAGTTTATTTTAAAAGGACACTATGCATGTAAGAAGCGTACATTGACATGCCATCCCTGATCCGTCCCAAAGTAATGCAAGAGGGATGATGTTTACTTTATGGTCATTAGTTGTCCCCTAGTTAGAGCAACTAACGTTAGATTTTGCAATAACGCCACAGTTAGTCGATTAAGTTCATTTATTTTGCGGGACCACCGCTGCCCATCGACAGTGTGTCAGCCCACTAACGTCAGCTACGCTAGATAAGCAGTGTCAACTGAGCTTAACTTGTTTCACCAAGTTAGGCTAACGCTAGGCAGCTAAGAACTGCTCAGGTTCTTACCGAACTTCTAGAAAGAAGAAGAAGAAGAAGAAGAAGAAGAAGAAGTAGAAGAAGAAGAAGAAGTTAGGCTAACGCTAGGCAGCTGAGAACTGCTCTGGTTCTTACCGAACTCCGAGAAAGAAGAAGAAGAAGAAGAAGAAGAAGAAGAAGAAGAAGAAAAGGAAAGTTAGGCTAATGCTAGGCAGCTGGGAACTGCTCTGGTTCTTACCGAACTCCTATACATCGTTGTCAAAAGCAACATTACATAGAAAGTATGGTGAAAGTAGATAACTGTAAATTTCTTAGGACAACTTGCATTCAAATATGTGTGTATCGTAGGGAGATGCCACCGCAGTAATGGCGACTTAGTTACTTACCGTATTTCCCCGGATTCGTGTATAATTTTTTGAGATTTATGTGAACTGACCCTTTAAAGGGGACATATCAGCTCCTTTCCGGATTCCTACCTGTATTTTGGATTTCTACTAGAACATGTTAACACGCTTTAATGTTCAAAAACACAATTTTTCTCATACTGTCTGTCTGTCTGTTTGTCTGTCTGAATATAACTGTATTCACCCTGTCTGAAATGTTCAGTCTTAGCGCCTGTCTCTTTAAGCCCCCCCTGCTAAAAAAGCCCAGTCTGCTCTGATTGGCTTGCAAGAAAAACATGGTGCACCTTTACAAAGGAAGTTCTCAAGCTGTGGGCGGTATATTCTAATGAGCCAGCACGTGACATAGGAAGGGGAGCCAAATCTGAATGGCTTGTTGAATCACATGTTTTCTGATTTAGACAGCCCACAAAAAACTGACCGGGTTGTCTTATTTCACAGTTTGTGGGTTGGTAGACACTCCAGATACCCAAATATATGTGCACAAGCACTGAAAAAAGTGTGTCCCCTTTAAGTGTTTTGGCCACTTTTCCTCTCCTCTCCACCTCCTCACCCCCCACCAGTCATCCATCTCCAGACTGGGCCAGTCAGTGGCAGCTCCATTGATAGGGTAATCCAGGCCTGATTAATGACCCAATAATCAGAGGGGTCCTCAGATCAATCATGGGCGTGATCAATAACCCCCAGCCAAGGCGATCATTAGCCTGCTAGAGTGCATCCTCTATTAGACCCGCGGACCAAAACAAAGGATGTAAAAGAAAGAGAGGAGATACAGGGAGTGTGAGGGATGGAGGATGAAGAGGGGGAGGCAGGGCAGTTTTTATAAGATGATAAGGAGACGGAGCAGTTTCTCTGTGCTGGGACAGAGTATCTTATTTATATTCATACACTTGTAGGTTAGGAGACATGGGACTATAGAACCATATATGAAAATATGCTGACATGGCAACAGGACGGGCTAACGAGAAGTGAAAATCTGTGTGTCGCTGCAGCTGTCCAGGTAGAATAATGCGTCTGAGTGAATGTCATGCTGTGTGTGTGTGCGTATAAAAAAATATGCATGTATCCATGCTGTATGTTGTGTTTAGGGATTGTGTGTAAGTGCTTGTCTGTGTATTAGTGTGTGTGTGTGTGTGTGTGTGTGTGTGTGTCAGCAGGGTGTGATGGTTTCTGATTTATGGGCTGTGTCCCTCAGTGCCAGCTCTCTGTCTGCTCTATAGCACGGAGGATGAATGGACCTCTGTCCCCCCCTTCAACCCTCGTCCCTCCCCTTTTCTTCCTCCCCTCCCTCTCTTCCTCCTTCCTTCTTTCCCAATACCATTTTGTAATTAGCCACAAATAAATTTAGGAGCAACTGTTTACTTGCTGCTATAAATGTTCTCTGTGACAGCTGGCAACATACCTGATATGGGTAAATAACCTCGCACTAAGCAGGGGCTAAGAGATTTATGTCCATTAGAATAAGCCTGTCTGTTGTCAGGAGCTCAGTCGGGGGACGTCCCATGTGCAGGACTTGTGAAATATTCAGCTGTGGGGAAGCATCAGAACAGAGATTCAGCCTTTTAGAAGGAAAATTCTCATTTAGTAGAATTTGGTTCTTGGTTTTGGCCATCATATCTATCAGTTAATAGAACATTACTCATTGCAGAGATCTGGGAACGTTTGCTAAAAAGAAAGTAATATGTGGCAATTTCCCAAACTGGAAAATTATTTTCCAAAACATCAGTCACAGTTTACAGATCACCTTCCTGGTTCAACTTTGACCTACTACTAGGGCTGGGCAATATACTGCACATGTGGGCGTGCTCACTTTCAGTTTTACCTCCAGATGACAGATGATATAAACTTCCCCGTCTGTCTGATTGCCTGACTGCTTGTGTTTCTTGCCCCGTTGAACTTAATTACCATGTTCCCAGATCACAGAAATTAATTTGGTGAGTACAATGCTATCATAACATATTAGAGTAATAGAACGGAAATACGAAAATAATTCTCAAGTTGTAATATAACAGAATGTTCCTTTAAGTGGCCTAAAGTATGGTGATGGTACAGTGGTCAGCATTGTCGCCTCACAGCAAGAGGGTTGCAGCTTCGAATCCGGCTTGGGGCCCTTATGTGCGGAGTTTGCATGTTCTCCCCGTGTTAGCGTGGGTTCTCTCCGGCTTCCTCCCACAGTCCAAAGACATGTAGATTAACTGTTGACACTAAATTGCCCGTAGGTGTGACTGTGAGCGTGAATGGTTGTCTGTCTGTACGTGTCAGCCCTGTGATAGGCTGGCTACCTGTCCAGGGTGTACCCTGCCTTTACCTAATGCCAGCTGGGCCCGCGACCCCTAACGGGATAAGCAGTTGCAGATGATGGATGGATTACTATCAGTATGTAAAGAGAATTTCATCAAATATAACAAAAAATGCACTTCCAACTCAAAGTTTAAGATTTGATTATTATTAAAAACTAATCAATATTGATTCTTCGAATTTGAAAAAAAATGCCCCAATGTTGTTTTTGAGATGAGGACAGTCTTGGTATGTTCAGTGCCACACTCATCAGAGTGTGGCACTGAACATACCAGAGCAACTCACTGAGATACAGGTAAAGCTCTGGTTATAAGACCAGCTGTTTGTAGGTGTATGTGTGTGTGTGTGTGTGTGTGTGTATACATTATGCATGTGTGTGTCTATGTGTATCTATATGGGAACGTGTTTGTAAGTCTGTGTAGGTATGTGTGTGTGTGTGTGTGTGCGTGTGCCTCCGCTCTCTGATGTGGCAGCCTGCTGTGTGTACTCATTTATGTGTAATGAATGCTTATGAGGGTAAACAGATGGTGTGTTAACATGGTAAAATATGATCTGCTGCCAGACAATATGGTGGCACGCTGGTGTTTACAACACACACATTACACCCCGGGACAGCAGAGCAGCTTCAGAGCAGCCTGGCTTTTCTTAACAGATCTGAGTGGAATGAAAAGACCTTCTACATACTTTCATCCAAGCTGTTCATTTTCGGTTCCAGGCTACACTGTGGTAACTGTCAAATCTATTAATCTGAAATCATGAATTAAAAAAAAGGTGCATCTCTGATTAAAGCTGAAGTAGGCGAGATTGGAGCAACTATTAATAAAAAAGTTATTTATATAAAACGGTCACTATATCCTGACAGTAGTACATGAAAAAGGTAACCTGAAAAAAATCATGTGCCTCTGCGTCCTCCGGTGTCCTCCGGTGTCCTCCGGTGTCCTCCGGTGTCCTCCGGTGTCCTCCGGTGCTCCTAACGGCATCTGCAAGATTTCACAGACTGGAGGAAAACAAGCAATAAGAGCTGATCTGAGGTCTGCTGTCCAGCTGCCGTCTATGAGAGCCGGCTGTCAATCACTCGCGAACTCCGACCAAACGGTCAAACTAGGCAGCGCTGATCAAATATGAATCAATATTATGTTACGTTAATGCCTATTTCTCTCCTCAAATGTTTTCAGAATCATCTTGTAGTGCACGGTTTAGAAAGTTTGTGACACCGCCGCTATTGTGAAATCTGGTGAAGGAACGCCAAGTTCCGGTCACATGACCGGAGCAAAGCCAATAGGAACGCTCTCTCAATGAAATGACCTGTGATTGGTCAAAGTCTCCCGTCACAGGCTAGATTTTCTTAAGCCTGAAAACAGAGCCATGAGGAGGAGCAGAAGTCTAGTTATCTCTCAGAATACTTTAGTTACAATAATGTTATTTATTATTTATTGCCCAATGATGCCAAAAATATTCTGCCTACTGCCACTTTAATTCCAAACAGAAACAAAGTTCAGGAGGAACAATTTACTAGTATTATTTTAGAGATATATTTTTAGGACTTATTAAAGTTAATGGCTCAACAAACAGTATTAACAGCACAGTGGGTGTAGACTGCAGCTACTCCGTTTTTGTCTGCTTTTTAGTGCTTCTGTTGTAGCATCAGTAAATGTAAAGTGCATTTTGTGCAGCAGGAAATTTTAGCAAGAAAGACAAACTGTCTCACAGGTGTTTAAAGTGAATATTTCAGGAACTGTTTGTAGATAGAGAGGGGCAAAACAGATATTTATTTATATATATTTTAAAACCTGCGTCATCTGATCTTTTTGCCCACTTAGGGATGGCGCAACAGGCTGTAAACACACCACTGATGTAAATGTTCTAAAACGGGCCTGTTCAACACTTATTTACACATCCAGCACATATGGAGCCTCATAAGCATGTAGTAGGAGTTGTGTTGTTTGCCACTTTGCAAATGTAAGCCATTCACTCTCCTTTTACCTCATTTTTGGTCTCCACCAACTCCTGAGGGAAAAGTCTGTCTCTTTCAGTGCCAAAAGCTCCACAGTGTTCAACAGCTACCTGCTAACTTTGTTGTCTGCTGCTTTTGCTTGGTAGGTAGCATGTAGTTGGTCTATCAGAGCTTTTTTGCTAAAAACGATCAATCTAAAATTCTGGATCATCGTCATTCCTGCTCATTCTCTCCAAAGACAGCCTTTTGAATAAACTGAGTAAGTAGATAGTCTTTCCCTATAAATCTAAGTTAACACAATTTACACACAAGCATCTGTAACCAATTAGATGTCTGTATATTTTTAATGACTCTACCTTTTTTTTTTATACTCCAAAATTTATGTTGCAAAAACACATTCTGATTGGTTGGTGAAGAAAATGCACCCTCACCTTGTGTAACCCCAGTTTAGCAACATGTAACTCAAGAGAGACCGGCGGGGCTAAAGACAAGGCTGTCAGACGATGATTGGGTATAAAACTGTTTGTCTTTGAGAGTCAAGATTCCTTTATGTTACTTTGGTGCCAGAGAGGCAACAGGGGACGGGTGTTTACAGTGATTTAAAACAGAAAAACAGCATGGCTACACAGGTTTGGCTGGGCTAAACAGGCCTCTATTGACGGATGCCAACCCAAAACTAGCATGGCCTGGATTCTGTCAGCAAACACACTGACAGTGAGAGTTGACAGGGACACGCACATCAGCACACACACGCACACACACACACACACACACACACACACACACTCTGCCACCACACAATCTGGACCAATCTCACCCCATGTAGCATTTTACTGTGCAATCATCAAAGCACCATTAAATCAGAAGTGACTGCCAATAAAGGGAGGAAATTGCGGGCAGGGATTACGATGTTTGCATGATAAGGGATGTGTGTGTGTGTGGGGAGGGCAGGGGGATGTAATCGGGAGGGGCGTCACAAGATTTATGTAGCATTTACTGTGGAGCAAGTCGTAAAGTGTAATTACAGGGGGGGCTGACACACCGCAGAGCCACAGCCCAGCAGGCAGACTGGCAGGAAGGCAAGGAGACAAGTGATCAAGGCCTATTCATCCACACTGTCTCTCCGTTTGTCCCCTTCTTCTTTCTCTCTTTATCTGTCTGTCTCTCACCAGCTCCAGGCCCATAAATCAGCTGCAACAAGTCCAAGCTCCTGTCAAAACAGCTGAGCCTTCTGACATGAAGTGCATCATGGGAACAATACAGTGTGGGCGGTGACTGACCGACCGACATTCCCACAAAAAGACACAAACAGAAAGCAGGATGGCCTCGCCACAGAAGATGAGCTTTTTGAATTGGAGCTTTTTCTTCAGCGGATGTTTGTCACATTTGTCTGTCGGTTCCTTTCAATGCACTTCTTGTGAATCTTTCTGTAACGTCTTCCTCTGTTAAACTCTACACAAGTTATTTCCTTTACTGTCTAGAGTGCTGCAGGAATGTATCCTAAAACCCGGAAATGAGTCCGCATTTTTGTACCCTAACCCTGGTTCCCTTCGTCCAGACGTCAATGGGTTTTTAGTTAGATGCTTGAAATAAGGTCTGTGGTTAACACAAGCCTAAAAGATTTTAACGTTTTGGCTACCACATAAAATACGTCAGTAAATATCCCACTCGGGAATTTTGAAGCTTTTACGTGTCTTAAAAAAGGCGGTTACTAACGAGTGGCTAAATGAGACTACTAAATGTCACCACGCCGAACACTAGTCCGCCTTTAGCTTCGTGGTGGTGACGTGAAGTCATGCAACCGTGGTGTAGTTCGTTTATAGCCTAACGTTAGCTTTTTATGCCTCCAGGCAGACGGCAGCCGTGGCCAGAGACATTATGTTTTTAGGTTCTCCGTCCGTCTGCACCGTTCTCGTGAACAAAAATATCTCAAGAACGTCTGGAGTGAATTTCTTCAAATTCAGCAGAAACATCCACTTAAACTCAGAGGATAAACTGATTAGATTTTGGTGGTCAAAGGTCAAAGGTCAAGGTCCCTGTGACCTCACAAAACATGTTTTTGGCCATAACTCAAGAATTCATATGCTTATAATGACAATTTCACACAAATGTCTAACAGGAAAAAATTATTAAGTGATGACATTTTGGACAGACGTCGATGTAAACTGCAACTTGACTGGAGAGGTGGTCGTGAGGTCAAGAGGAGGTCGTGTTGCTCTGGCTCTATCTGGTTGGCGTGGAGAAGAGGTCGTGTTGCTCTGGATCTACCGGTTTGGCGATGCCTGGAAGCTGCTTGACATCCTCCTGGATCCATCTTCTCACAAATGTTCACATTATACATATTGATGTTTTGTCATGGATTGTCTATGTTGTATTTTCATTATGTTTTTACTCTGTACACACAACATCTTTGCTTGTCTGTCCATCCTGGAAGGGAGATCCCTCCTCTGTTGCTCTTCCTGAGGTTTCTTCCATTTTTTTCCCTGTTAAAATTATTTTTTTTTTGGTTAAGTTTTTCCTTATCCGATGAGAGGGTCGTACTGTAAAGGACAGAGGGTGTTGTATCCTGTACAGATTGTAAAGCCCCCCGAGGCAAATTTGTGATTTGTGATTTTGGACTATACAAATAAAATTACATTGACTTGACTTGACTGGTTGGCGGACGCATAAAAGCGCGAGGCGGTAATTCTAGTTACTTCTGGCGATTGCAGTTTTGCTTCAAAAACAATAAAAGTGGTGTTCATTTGTGACAAAACGTGTAAGTATCATAAACGTTTGTTTGCCACAGAGCTTATTTTCTGCAATAATCCAAAATCCAATGAAAACTTGGTATCGTTATTCCTTAAACCCGCAATAAGTGTTTTTTGGTCACTTGGTTGCAGCAACACTGACATATTATCATCTTAAAAAGGCTGATATGGCAAACTGTTAGCAAACAGATGCTAATTCAGACCTCCAGCAGATATGGAGCAACATTTGGAGTCGTGTTTCGTGCAAGTCCAATATTTTCCTTTTAGCCCTGGTTCGGTCTCTACCAACTCCTGAGGGAAATATCTGGCTCTTTAGCTGCTAAATGCTAAGTTATCTTCACCATTTAGCCAACTTTGTTTTTCTGCTGCCTGGTGGTTGGCAGGTAGGATTGTCAGCCAGTCAGTTTGTAGAGCTTTTGTTTAAAAAAAAAAAAGAAAGCTACCTTCTGGGACTGGAAACAACGCTAAAGTGGCAATCAAAAATATAAGCTCTAGAATTTGTAATACATTCAGTCTGGACACACCTTTACAATGTAGGCTACTTATTAACATTTCTCAATGACACCAAAAGACAATGCTGTTCATTTCCAACCAAAGAATAAGTAACTAAACAAGACTTGTTGCTGGACCGTGTATGGTCAGTCCCTGAATTTATGGCTAAATTGCTACACAAATAGTCAGTGGTCATGTCTATAATGTAAAATCCAGCGGTACACGTCCACCAGGTCCGGCGAGGACACTAAGGTGATGCGCTGCTCCACTTAACTTGTCGTTCAAGTGGTGACGAACCCTCTCGTTGAATGCACCTGATTGGTCCCTGGTTTTCTGCTTGTCGTTTAAAACAGGAAACAACATGACGGCCTGCTCGTAAACTTTATTATGTTATTCCGTCTAAACAATCCACCGAAATCTACTTCTGAAAACATTTGAAGTGAGAAATAGGCCATCCCACTGCTGAATCTTGTTTCATTTTAGAACTAGATCGCCTAGTTTCACAGCTTGGTCCAACTTTCGTTTTCAACTTCATGCAAATACAGACCTACTCCGACTCGCCGCAACGCTCCCATCATGCACTCAATGACTGCTTCTCCTGCTTTCCATAGAAAAATTAATGGAAAGCGTTAAGACGCCCTTCATCATTGGATCTGGTGAGAGGAGCGATCGCAGTGGCGAGTGGAACCGCTGACATGCCCCCCTGAAAACGTGAACAAAGGACTGTTCCCGCCTTTTCATTTCTAAAGAGCAGCGTCCAATAAGGAAACTCCAACACTCCGACCACTAACTTCATAACTCAGTCACTACGTGACTTTTGCATTTGTAGGGCCGGCCCTCTGTGGTCCAGCCAAAAAAGGGACTATGGTATGAGAGACCGAGAACAGTCGTAGGACAAGAATGACAAAGTGCTTCTTGTTGTGAAAGGCTATATGAACAAGCCATTTTAGGAACAGTAAAGGAAACTCCATCCTTACCACAGTGACCAGTGACTTCTAAAGAAAAGAGACTGTTATTCCAAATGTCATCACATCCCTTATAAGTCCAAGAGTGGGAGCGGAGAGTGGACACGTGGGTTTGTTTACGAGACATTTTGTGTTGATTCTCAGGGGAATGAGGGAGGAGAAACTGTATGAGAGAGAAGGCTCAAATGAGAGAGCCACAATTTGCAATTGGGAAAATCCCCTCAAGATTTATGTCAATGTTTACCATTCCTCCTCCAGCCCCCGCTTAAAGGAGGAGCACTTGGACAATAAATCATCCCCTTATAAATGGATGGGGCGCCCAGAACCTTTTGAACTGGGCCTAATTTGCCTGGTAGCTTTCAAAAGGAGAACCCCCCCTGAGTTAGTATATGTCAGGGGCCTCAGTGAAGTGCATTGAAATAGCACCAGATGTTAAAGAGGGTGATGGTGCTTGTGTGTCACTTTCTCTCTCTCCTACCTAAAAGAAAAAAATCTGCCTGTATGGAAGACAAGAGCTGCAGATATTAAAATTAAATCACTTTAACAATTCAAAATTCAATTTGTGTGTGCATGATGTAAGACAAAATAGTTTTTTTTGTAAAGACTTCATGGTTTCCCCCAAGATATTGACCAGTGGAGGTGGTCAGTAATGCCTCCAGTATAATACGCTGTAGGAAACTGTGGCATTTCAATCATGAATTCTTTAGAAAAAAACAGCCATAATTTGCGTACACTAGGTAGACAAGGCAACCGTGGTGAGAAACCACAGCAGTGGAACAGTGTCCTCTGATTGGTGCATTTAACCCATTTAGATGTTACATGGTGTATATCCCACCAAGTGGTTTTGATGATTGACAGAGAGGATTCTACCATTACAAAAATTACAATGAAAAATGGGAACTCCATTTAATTTTAGTTGAATTGCATCCTGATTCTAGCTAATCTCCAGAGTCAAATTTAAAAGTCTAGTTTGCAATTTCAATTTTTTAAGTTTACTTTGCACATTTTCTGTCAATTTAAAAATTTAAAAATTAATTTCATAATTATTTTTTTGTCAACAATTGTGCATTAAATATGAAAATGAAAAACTGATTGTTAAATTCAAATGTTGTCACACATCATACGTTCACAAAAGAAAAACACATTTCTATCTGACTATTTTATTCGTTTCACCCCCTTGAGATGCGCTATCTTGTTTTCAGGGCGGGGGGGTCCTCCAAATGATTTAATGATTTAATTTGAACACTGGCAGCCTTGGACTTCTATACATCCTTGCATAATGTTAATGTTGTAATTGGGGCTGTCAAAGTTAACGTGATAATAACGTGTTACCGCAAATTTGTTTTAACGCCACTAATTTAGTTAACGCATTAATGCAACTTGTGACTTTTAATTAACCTTGTAAAATTCCAACAGGCTGCCATCGGGCCCGGTCGCTATTTGATCTTTCGGAGGATGTAGAGGGTTTAGTTTTAAAGCTAGAGTGAAGATCATATATCTGGCATCATATGACACTATAAAACCTAAGGACTCCATTGGTACCAACCACTCGACCTCTGACCTCCAGATATATAATGAAAATGTGTTCTATGGGTACCCATGAGTCTCCCCTTCACAGACATGCCCACTTAATCACATGCAGTTTTGGTGCAAGTCAGAGTCAAGTCAGCACACTGACACACTGACAGCTGTTGTTGTTGTTATGATTTGAGCATATTTTTTTATGCTAAATGCAGTACCTGTGAGGGTTTCTGGACGACATCTGTCATTATTTTGTGTTGTTAATTGATTTCCAATAATAAATATATACACACATTTGCCTAAAGCAGCATATTTGCCACCTCCCATGTTGATAAGATAATTAAATACTTGACAAATCTCCCTTTAAGGTACATTTTGAACAGATAAAAAATGTGGGATTCATTTGCGATTAACTATGGACAATCATGTGATTAATGCAATTAAGTATTTTAATCGATTGACAGCCCTAATTGTAATAGTTCATGTACGGAAACTAACAAACTCACATATGAATACTTTTTCTTTAACTGCAAAGGAAAAGGCTAACAATGCTACTGAGCCACTTTAAGGGTACTAAAGTACTAGCAGATACAACTTTTTTCTTCTCATCTGATGAACTGTAAGAAAAATAACCAAATAAAACTGAATTGTAAGCATAGCCCTTTTTATTCTTTTATAAGTCCCTAGTCCACTCTTCAACCTGCCCATTGCAAGGACCCTGGTGAGGGTCTGGGGTCAGAGAGAGATCAGAGGGGTGATTCTAAGGTCAGCGTCAGTTCAAGAAGCTGTTCCGTTGAAACCCCTCCTCCTCCTTCTCCTCCCTGACACATGAATCATTTCTCTCCTCCCCCTGTCCTCCTCACCCAGGCCGTCCCAAGCTGCACATGCTGTTTTTCTCTGTTTGCTGTCATCAGTCACACACACACACACACACACACACACACACACACACACACACACACACACTGAAGGACTGTTGGCCCTGCTGTTCAGTAATGTCACAACTGTCTGGGAGCTCAGAGAGGGAGAGAGCTTTCAACACATAAACATACAGGTAGTGAGAGAGACAGAATTAACCTGCTGTTTGTCTTGTCGTTAGTCTACTGGGTGGCAGCTCAGGACCGACTCAACACACACACACACACACACACACAGAGAGAGAGAGAGACCTGGCATGTAGACAAAACAGCGATCTCTTCTTCTGTGGAAGGCCAAAGCCCTCTCCAAACGAAGCACTCATCTGCTGTCATCACCTCTATTCTCACACCTCCGCTCTCTCAACACACACTCACACGCACACACGCACACACACACACACACGCACACGCACACGCACGCACACGCGCGCGCGCGCACACACACACACACACACACACACACACACACCCACGCACTCTTTCTCTCACAGACAAATATAAAGATACAGCGTCCCAGTCAAACACAAACGAGCAGGAACGCCCTCTTGGTGTTGCACAATCCATGTTACAATGAGATCAAGGCGGCAACATTCCTCAATCAGCCACCTCAGGCCCCAAAATACAAAATCTCTTTTATCTGTCGTGAATTTAAGAGTAGGTTCAGTGACAGATACTTAGATAAATACCATTTGACTTGATCTAAGTCGCTCCAAGTATTCCAGACTTGGGCAAGAGATCAGTGTGTACTGTATACTACGCCATTTTTTTTTTAAACGATTTTGAAATTAATTTTTTAATGCCAGAATCGATATATTTGCTTCATTTGAGTCTATGCAGAGGTAGAAGGAAATTACCGCTTTTATTGTTGTAGTAACGTGACGTCATATCCGTTCCGTATCCGTCAACCAAAACAAACCGCAGTGAGCCGAAACGAGAAAGTAGAAAACGTCGGAGGGTCTGCGTGGATACGACCTGCACCCTCACATTTTAAATCCAAAGTGGTAAACACTACACATCCAGTAAAGTATGGAAACACTTTGGGTTTCACACATTGCCAAGAAAAGCAGAGCTAGACACGATGGCTAAAGCTGCATGCTAACTCTGTCATGGACAGGACACGAATTGCGGTAACATGCGGTCAAGTCGGCCGTCACTCTCATCTCCGTGGTGAAATTGCCCGATGCAACAACTGTAGAGCACCCATATACTGACATTTATGTTAAATGCATTCAAACGGCCCCGATGGAGCTGACCATGGATGTATAAACAGAACGGAGCTGACGGGAGAGCTAGAGACGGACTTAGAGAAGTTAGAGGAAGTATACATGTGTAACAAAACATTACAAGTCCTTTATAAATTAAAAAGAAAATACCACTAATTTGTGAGGGAAATGTCCTAATTCTTTGATTTTTGGGTTGCTGGAAAATATTTAAAAAAAAAAATGACTGATATATTTGACTTCAGGACATCTCTGACTACATACATGCTGAAAATCAAACATTTTTACCGTATTAATTTAGATATTTTCCAAAGTAAAAGTCCCTAGAAGTGTATGATTCAACTTTTTCCCCATGGTCTAGTGTAAAAAAAGTCAACAAAAATTACAATAAATCGTAATATCGAATCACATTGCTTGTAAAATCACAAAATATATGGAATCAGCACCCAAGAACTGGGATAGTATGGAATCAGGAGATAGGTGTATTGTACCAGCCCTAGTTTATATCAGTCTTTTTTCCAGTGAACACACCAGAATCAAAGTATGGAAATGTGGTACAGCTGAAGTTTGTTGACGGACAGCCAAAACGCACTGTGGGATAGTGGTGCTGAACAATAATTCAATATTATTGTTTTTTCTCCATATGGTTTCTGCATATCTGGAACTAATTCTTAATTCACCACACCGTACAATCCTTAATACATGTAGTTTAAAAAAGCAGGCTGTGAGAAAGTGTCCACTTGGAAAGAAAAAATTGAATATTGGATTTTTTTTTTTGGGGGGGGGGCTTTTGTGGCAGCTGAGACAACAATGAAATAATATCACCTTTAATTTCATATGACGGAACTTGTTAGCAAACAGTTGCTTATTTACACATCCAGAAGATAACATTATCATTCATTTGGGGTTGAGATTGTGTCCACCTGATGAATGTACAGTAAGACCAATATTCACTCTCCTTTAGCTCTGTTTTTGACCTCCAACTCCTGAGGGAAACATCTGTCTCTTTAGCTGCTGAATGCTCCACTATGTTAAACAGCTGTTTTTTGTTTGGCAGGTTAGTGTACTGTTAGTACTCTCAGAGCTTTACCACGGAAACAGCTGCCTGCTAAAAACAATGCTATGAGAGTAACACAGTCTCATAGCAGTTTGTGAAATAGTCACGAAATGTAATCTATTTCATTCATGCATATAGACACAAATTCCCCTTTTTTTTCGTGATGCCCAACATGCCTTGGTTAGGCTTAAGCAACAAAACTACTTGGTTAGGTTTAGGAATAGATCAACTTGGTTAGGTTTAGGCAGCAGAACTACTTAGTTAGGCTTAGGAAAAGATCAACTTGGTTAGGTTTAGGCAACAAAACTACTTAGTTAAGTTTAGGAAAAGATTAACTTGGTTAAGTTTAGGCAACAAAACTACCTAGTTAGGTTTAGGAAAAGATTGCGGTTTGGGTTGAAATGACACCGGAAGTGGCATAACTTAAGTACGGAAGTTATGCGACAAAAACTACTTAGTTAGCTTTAGGAAAAGATTGTGGTTTGGTTTAAAATAACTACTGAAGTGTTGCAAATTAAGTACGGAAGTTATGTGACAAATAAATCAACTCTGACTTGTGGTTTTCACACGGGACATGAACGCCGGTCTCCTGGGCGAAAGTCCTGTGTTTTTTTGACCCACCCATCCCCCACGACTTCCACTTTCACAGATCTTTATACTATTACACACTATTTTGATTTTGTGCTGACCATCACAAATTTTTTTTTTAATTTGTGTCTATGTACACGAATCAGTACATTGTGCGACTGGGCTGATGACAGCGAACCAAAACAGTTATGTTGTGGGCTGTAAAACCAAAACAACAAGCTGAAAGACGCAAAAATGGTCTGTAGAGGAACTGCAGAGTCGGGTGATGAATCTCTGTACCTTCGTAACCTCTGTACCTGAACTGATCTGGGTGTCTGCTGTAGCTGATTTGTCCATGTAGAGTGAGCTGACACTCCAACAACCTGTCAACAAGTTCATCCAGTTTCTACAAGTTGGGAAGCATCAACATGTTTTGACTTAGTTTCCTTGTTATGTTTGGTGGTGCCAACATGTCGGCTCCAGCTGATCCCAAAACAGGGAACATAAAGAAGAGTCAAATATCTCCGTTGCATTCGGTGCTACAATGCTTATCAGTACTTCCCACTAATGCCCAAAACATTACCCTATGAATTACAGCCTCATTACTCATTAACCAGAGATAATATGCAAATGTGGTTCCGTGTCTTGTTTGTCAGGGCAGATGGTTGCAAACACGGAGACCTGATCCCAGTTCAGCTGAAGGGATTCTCTTTCTTCGTCACCCCTTGAACATGAGCAACATTACTGACTACCAGTAAGGTGACACCCAGTGATGAGACAATAAATGTAACAAATATTCTCGTGCCCCTATAGTGTTACTGTTTAATAGAGAAGTATTACCGTCTGACTGGTTGTGATTGATTGTCTGTCAGGGAAGGTATTCTGTGTCTGAGAGCTATGCCAGAAGACAAGGCCGTGACATGAACATGATGAATCCCACACTCATTTAATTGCTGTTTTACAGTTCAGTGACAGCCATCAGCTAAATAAGCTGTCACACGCACGGCGTAACGACTCGACTCCCAATTATTTCACTGAAGCAAAAAGCGGCGTTCCTTTTTTCACATGCCACAAAGTTTGTTGTGATCTTTGTGTGCATTGCGTTCATAGGTGAAGCTACTGCACAGTACCTGCAGCCAAAATGTGAGGTCATGTTACAGCTGCATGCACTTTGGCAACAAAATTTGTTGTTCACAGATTTTCAGAATTCCCATTCATATGTTTTTTCTGTGATTTAAATGGATGCTTTGTAGAAGCAGTTACAACACCATGTCTTATGAACTGTTATAAAAAAGCTTTAGAGAGTGGTGTCGTATTTTTGTGGGCCAACCAGGAAATTAGAATTGACAAAGAGCCAATGGGATTTTTCCACTGGGTTTTGGATTATTGCAGAAAATAAGATCTGTGGCAAACAAAGGTTTATTAGGGCCCGAGCACCGACAAAGTCGGGTCCGAGGACCTATTGTTCTTCAAATGATTATTATTAGGGCCCGAGCACCGACAAAGTCGGGTCCGAGGACCTATTGTTCTTCAAATGATTATTAGGGCCCGAGCACCGACAAAGTCGGGTCCAAGGACCTGTTGTTCTTCTAATGATTATTAGGGCCCGAGCACCGACAACGTCGGGTCCGAGGACCTATTGTTCTTCAAATGATTATTATTAGGGCCCGAGCACCGACAAAGTCGGGTCCGAGGACCTATTGTTCTTCAAATGATTATTAGGGCCCGAGCACCGACAAAGTCGGGTCCGAGGACCTATTGTTCTTCAAATGATTATTATTATTAGGGCCCGAGCACCGACAAAGTCGGGTCCGAGGACCTATTGTTCTTCAAATGATTATTATTATTAGGGCCCGAGCACCGACAACGTCGGGTCCGAGGACCTATTGTTCTTCAAATGATTATTAGGGCCCGAGCACCGACAACGTCGGGTCCGAGGACCTATTGTTCTTCAAATGATTATTATTAGGGCCCGAGCACCGACAAAGTCGGGTCCGAGGACCTATTGTTCTTCAAATGATTATTATTATTATTATTAGGGCCCGAGCACGAAAGTGCCAGGACCCAACGGTGTCCTGGCACGAAGTGCAAGGAACCTATTGTTTTTGTCGATATTATTAGGGCCCGAGCACGAAAGTGCCAGGACCCAACGGTGTCCTGGCACGAAGTGCAAGGAACCTATTGTTTTTGTCAGTATTATTCTTTTTCTGCTGCAAGAACGCGTTTTTGACGACCTTAGCCATCCCCAAAACTCACCAGAATTGGAAAATGCGTCAGAAGTGGCGAAAATTGCAATATTCTGTAGTGATAGCGCCCCCTATAGAAAGCAGGTTGCCAGAAAAAGTTACTTCGATCTTCACGAAATTTAAGTATGTCATTGCTCACATCTTCAATGGCACATTAAATATTTTTGAGATTTTTTCGGCCAACAGGAAGTCAGCCATGTTGGATTGACTGCGTGATTTTAAAATTTACGAACACATTTTTGAGGACTTTAGGATGCACCAAATCTCATGAAACTTTACACGCACATCCAAACAGGTAATCCCTTTGATTCAGTGGTGAAATTTTGCTTGGGCGTGGCATGTTGGCTCTCTAGCGCCCCCTTATGTCCTTTTTGCTTTTGAACATCCATTTGTATACCTTGGCATAGTCGTAGACGCATGAAATTTGGCAACATGATAGACACCTGTGAACTTTATGTAACTGTATAGCCATTAGGCTCAGTGTGTTTAGCCGGCTCTATAGCGCCCCCTAACGCGTTGAAATTTTAACTTTGTCAAAGTTGATCCGATATTCATGAAATTTGGTATGCATATCCCACTCATCATTTGAAACATATTCCTCATTGGGTTTCATTAGCCCCGCCCACCCAGAAGTCGGCCATATTGGATTTCATGTCACTTTTAGCGTTTTATAGGCCGCGTACTTTAACGAACTCCTCCTACAGATTTAATCAGATCGAGTTGAAATTTGGTCAGGACCATCTTAAGACCTTGAGGATGAAAAGTTATTAAAATCGTGAGTTTTCACTTAACGACCTGACCGTAGCGTGGCGGCCATTTTGAGCCATTCGCCATGAAACAGGCAGTTATTGTAACTCAACTGTACATAGTCCGATCTGCCCCAAATCTCTCAGGTATGATGGTGGTCCAGTACTGATGACATGTATATGAAAAAATATACTCATAGCCCCGCCCCAAGACGTTAGCCCCGCCCCCTTTCATATCTCATGAACCGTTTATAGTAGAGTCTTGCGGGATGTGTCATATCACTCAGCAGAGAGTGGGTTAACCCTAACTCAACTGTACATAGTTCGATCTGCCCCAAATTTCTCAGGTATGATAAGGGTCCAGTCCTGATTATATGTAAATGCAAAAATATAGTCATAGCCACGCCCCCTACACATTAGCCCCGCCCCCTTCCATAACTCATGAACCGTTTGTCGTAGAGTCTTGTGGGAGGTGTCATATCACTCAGCAGAGAGTGCCTGTTTCATTGGTGAAGGTTATCCCCGCCCCCTACACATTAGCCCCGCCCCCTTTCATAACTCATGATCCGTTTGTCGTAGAGTCTTGTGGGAGGTGTTATATCACTCAGCAGAGAGTGCCTGTTAAGTTGGTGTTGTTATCCCCGCCCCCTACACATTAGCCCCGCCCCCTTTCATAACTAATGATCCGTTTGTCGTAGAGTCTTGTGGGAGGTGTTATATCACTCAGCAGAGAGTGCCTGTTAAGTTGGTGTTGTTATCCCCGCCCCCTACACATTAGCCACGCCCCCCTTCATAACTCGTGAACCGCTTGTCGTAGAGCCTTGCGGCAGGCGTCATGGCGCTCGTCAGAGTTTCGGTTTCACGGTGCCCGGCCGCGTCGGTCGGAGTCCCACCAGCATCCCCGACGCGCAAGTAGGGGCGAGGGCCCGTTCATCGCTGCTTGCAGCTTTAATTAGGGCCCGAGCACGAAAGTGCCAGGACCCAACGGTGTCCTGGCACGAAGTGCAAGGAACCTATTGTTTTTGTCAGTATTATTATTATTTTTCCGCTGGTAGATCGCGTTTTTGGGACCTTAGCCATCCCCAAAAACTCACCAAAAGTGGAGTATGCGTCAGAACTGGTGGGAAATTCAATGTTCTGGAGTGACTGGGCTCGGGTTTCTCCAGGGGGCTCCATAGCGCCCCCTAACGTACGCAGTTTTTCAGAGAAAGTTTCTTCGATCTTCACAAAATTCAAGTATGTCATTGCTCACGCCCTCATACCTGGATTAAATGATTTTGAGATTTATTCGGCCAACAGGAAGTCAGCCATGTTGGACTTCCTGCGTGATTTTAAAATTTACGAACGCATATTTGAAGACTTTAGGATGCACAAAAAATAATGAAACTTTACACGCACATCCAAACTCGTAATTAGTTTATTTTAGTGGTGAAATTTTGCTTGGGCGTCGCATGTTGGCTCTCTAGCGCCCCCTTATGTCTTTCAGATTTTGAACATACCTTTAGGTACTCGAAAACTCATGAAATTTGGCAAAATGATAGACACCTGTGAACTTTATTTAAATGTATAGCCATTAGGCTCAGTGTGTTTAGCTGGCTCTATAGCGCCCCCTAACGCGTTGAAATTTTAACTTTGTCAAAGTTGATCCGATATTCATGAAATTTGGTATGCATATCCCACTCATCATTTGAAACATATTCCTCATTGGGTTTCATTAGCTCCGCCCACCCAGAAGTCGGCCATATTGGATTCCATGTCATTTTTAGCGTTTTGTAGGCCGCGTACTTTAACGAACTCCTCCTACAGATTTAATCAGATCGAGTTGAAATTTGGTCAGGACCATCTTAAGACCTTGAGGATGAAAAGTTATTAAAATCGTGAGTTTTCACTTAACGACCTAACCGTGGCGTGGCGGCCATTTTGAGCCATTCGCCATGAAATGGAAAAATTGATATCCGCGCTCCGGTTTCACCTACAAGTACAACATTTGGTAGACAGATGTAAGATGTGGAGAGAAACAAAAAAGCCTCTCGGAGGTATGCCCAAAATTCAACAGGAAGTCAGCCATATTGAATTTTATGTGCGATTTTGCCCATTTTTCGCCCATTTCTAGGGTTTTTTGTAGGCCGCGTACTTTAATGAACTCCTCCTACAGATTTCATCAGATCAAGTTGAAATTTGGTCAGGACCATCTTAAGACCTTGAGGATGAAAAGTTATTAAAATCGTGAGTTTTCACTTAACGACATGACCGTGGCGTGGCGGCCATTTTGAGCCATTCGCCATGAAACAGACAGTTATTGTAACTCAACTGTACACAGTCCGATCTGCCCCAAATCTCTCAGGTATGATGGTGGACCAGTACTGATGACATGTATATGAAAAACTATACTCATAGCCCCGCCCCAAGACGTTAGCCCCGCCCCCTTTCATATCTCATGAACCGTTTATAGTAGAGTATTGCGGGATGTGTCATATCACTCAGCAGAGAGTGGGTTAACCCTAACTCAACTGTACATAGTTCGATCTGCCCCAAATTTCTCAGGTATGATAAGGGTCCAGTCCTGATTATATGTAAATGCAAAAATATAGTCATAGCCACGGCCCCTACACATTAGCCCCGCCCCCTTTCATAACTCGTGAACCGTTTGTCGTAGAGTCTTGTGGGAGGTGTCATATCACTCAGCAGAGAGTGCCTGTTTCATTGGTGAAGGTTATGCCCGCCCCCTACACATTAGCCCCGCCCCCTTTCATAATTCATGATCCGTTTGTCGTAGAGTCTTGTGGGAGGTGTTATATCACTCAGCAGAGAGTGCCTGTTAAGTTGGTGTTGTTATCCCCACCCCCTACACATTAGCCACGCCCCCCTTCATAACTCGTGAACCGCTTGTCGTAGAGCCTTGCGGCAGGCGTCGTTGCGCTCGTCAGAGTTTCGGTTTCACGGTGCCCGGCCGCGTCGGTCGGCGTCCCGCCAGCATCCCTGACGCGCAAGGGGCGAGGGCCCGTTCATCGCTGCTTGCAGCTTTAATTTGGGCCCGAGCACGAAAGTGCCAGGACCCAACGGTGTCCTGGCACGAAGTGCAAGGAACCTATTGTTTTTGTCGGTATTATTATTATTTTTCCGCTGGTAGATCGCGTTTTTGGGACCTTAGCCATCCCCAAAAACTCACCAAAAGTGGAGTATGCGTCAGAACTGGTGGGAAATTCAATATTCTGGAGTGACTGGGCTCGGGTTTCTCTAGGGGGCTCCATAGCGCCCCCTAACGTACGCAGTTTTTCCGAGAAAGTTTCTTCGATCTTCACGAAATTCAAGTATGTCATTGCTCACGCCCTCATACCTGGATTAAATGATTTTGAGATTTCTTCGGCTAACAGGAAGTCAGCCATGTTGGACTTCCTGCGTGATTTTAAAATTTACGAACGCATATTTGAAGACTTTAGGATGCACAAAAAATAATGAAACTTTACACACACATCCAAACTAGTAATTACTTTATTTTAGTGGTGAAATTTTGCTTGGGCGTGGCATGTTGGCTCTCTAGCGCCCCCTTATGTCTTTTAGATTTTGAACATACCTTTAGGTACTCGAAAACTCATGAAATTTGGCAAAGTGATAGACACCTGTGAACTTTATTTAAATGTATAGCCATTAGGCTCAGTGTGTTTAGCCGGCTCTATAGCGCCCCCTAACGCGTTGAAATTTTAACTTTGTCAAAGTTGATCCGATATTCATGAAATTTGGTATGCATATCCCACTCATCATTTGAAACATATTCCTCATTGGGTTTCATTAGCTCCGCCCACCCAGAAGTCGGCCATATTGGATTCCATGTCATTTTTAGCGTTTTATAGGCCGCGTACTTTAACGAACTCCTCCTACAGATTTAATCAGATCGAGTTGAAATTTGGTCAGGACCATCTTAAGACCTTGAGGATGAAAAGCTATTAAAATCGTGAGTTTTCACTTAACGACCTAACCGTGGCATGGCGGCCATTTTGAGCCATTCGCCATGAAATGGAAAAATTGATATCCGCGCTCTGGTTTCACCTACAAGTACAAAATTTGGTAGACAGATGTAAGATGTGGAGAGAAACAAAAAAGCCTCTCGGAGGTATGCCCAAAACTCAACAGGAAGTCAGCCATATTGAATTTTATGTGCGATTTTGCACATTTTTCGCCCATTTCTGGGGGTTTTTGTAGGCCGCGTACTTTAACGAACTCCTCCTACAGATTTCATCAGATCAAGTTGAAATTTGGTCAGGACCATCTTAAGACCTTGAGGATGAAAAGTTATTAAAATTGTGAGTTTTCACTTAACGACATGACCGTGGCGTGGCGGCCATTTTGAGCCATTCGCCATGAAACAGACAGTTATTGTAACTCAACTGTACACAGTCCGATCTGCCCCAAATCTCTCAGGTATGATGGTGGACCAGTACTGATGACATGTATATGAAAAACTATACTCATAGCCCCGCCCCAAGACGTTAGCCCCGCCCCCTTTCATATCTCATGAACCGTTTATAGTAGAGTATTGCGGGATGTGTCATATCACTCAGCAGAGAGTGGGTTAACCCTATCTCAACTGTACATAGTTCGATCTGCCCCAAATTTCTCAGGTATGATAAGGGTCCAGTCCTGATTATATGTAAATGCAAAAATATAGTCATAGCCACGGCCCCTACACATTAGCCCCGCCCCCTTTCATAACTCATGAACCGTTTGTCGTAGAGTCTTGTGGGAGGTGTCATATCACTCAGCAGAGAGTGCCTGTTTCATTGGTGAAGGTTATGCCCGCCCCCTACACATTAGCCCCGCCCCCTTTCATAACTTATGATCCGTTTGTCGTAGAGTCTTGTGGGAGGTGTTATATCACTCAGCAGAGAGTGCCTGTTAAGTTGGTGTTGTTATCCCCGCCCCCTACACATTAGCCACGCCCCCCTTCATAACTCGTGAACCGCTTGTCGTAGAGCCTTGCGGCAGGCGTCGTTGCGCTCGTTAGAGTTTCGGTTTCACGGTGCCCGGCCGCGTCGGTCGGCGTCCCGCCAGCATCCCCGACGCGCAAGGGGCGAGGGCCCGTTCATCGCTGCTTGCAGCTTTAATTCTTCTTATTATTATTCTATTATGTCTTTGAGGGTAAAAATGAGGTGCTTGGGATACTACACGCTTTTTGAAATTTTGCACACGTGTCAGACGTGCGTGAAATAAATATCTGATATGGGTTTCGTGCTCGAGTGTGGCAAATTGGCTCGCTAGCGCCCCCTATTGAGTAGCCCCGACGACACGTTTCACCTAAATTTATGAAATTTGGTAGGTATATGTACCATAATGAGACGTAAATAAAACCCTCTTGGAGGTATACCGTAAACCCAACAGGAAGTCGGCCATGTTGGATTTTATGGCGTTTTTTTTACCATTTCCAGGCGCTGTACTTTAACGAGCTCCTCCTAGAGATTTAACCCGATCAACTTCAAATTTGGTCAGTAGTATCTTAAGACCTTTGGGATGAAAAGTTACTCAAAGATCAAAAAGTTATCGAACTATGTTGCCGTGGCGTGGCGGCGAAAAAGCGCCTTTCGCCAAGAAACAGGAAGTTGTTGTAACTTTGTTGTACATTAACCTATATGCTCCAAATTTCTCATGCCTGATAAAGGTCCCTGTCTGACAACATCCATATGCAAATTTTGACTCACAGTCATAGCGCCACCTAGTGGTAACAGGAAATATCATGTTTTACACATTGATGTACTCTGCCTCAGAAATTAATCACATCTACCTGAAACTTGGTCAGTAGTATCTTAAGACCTTTGGGATGAAAAGTTATCAAAAGATCAAAAAGTTATCGAACCATGTTGCCGTGGCGTGGCGGCGAAAAAGCTTCTTCGCCAAAAAACAGGAAGTTGTTGTAACTTTGGCGTATAGTAACCAATCTGCTCCAAATTTCTCATGCAAGATAAAAGTCCCTGTGTGACGACATCCACATGCAAATTTTGGCTCGCAGTCATAGCGCCACCTAGTGGTAACAGGAAATATCATGTTTTACACGTTGATGTACTCTGCCTCAGAAATTAATCACATCTACCTCAAATTTGGTCAGTAGTATCTTAAGACCTTTGGGATGAAAAGTTATCAAAAGATCAAAAAGTTATCGAACCATGTTGCCGTGGCGTGGCGGCGAAAAAGCTTCTTCGCCAAAAAACAGGAGGCTGTTGTTACTTGACTTTACATAGTCCAATCTGCTCCAAACTTCACAAGCTGGATAATGGACCAGGCCTGAAGACATATATGTGGTATTATGCATGATAGTCATAGCGCCCCCTACAGGAAACAGGAAGCTGTTGTAAATTGGCTATACATTGTCCAATCTTCCCCAAATTTGACATGTTTTATAAGAGTCTTGCCCTGAAGACATGTACGTGCCCCAACGTGCGCATTCCCCCGACGTGCGCGCGTGGGCGAGGGCCCGATCATCGCTGCTTGCAGCTTTAATGATACATTGGTTCCGTAAAATAATCTCAACAAATGAACACCATTATGATTTTTGAATTGTGAATGCATTCGCCAGAAGTAAAAAAGCTAACATTAGGCTATGAACGAACTGGGACGGCTGTGGTTCAGAGATACAGCGGGTCGTCCACCTGTTGGAAGGTCAGCTGTCGGTTCGATCCCCGGCTTCTCCAGTCACATGTTGACGTGTCCTTGAGTAAGATACTTAACCCCAAATTGCTCCCTGTGCCATCGGTGTGTGCGTCACCAACGCCAACTAATGTAACAAAACACCGGTCAATAATGGTCTTGAACACCGGTCTCCTCGTTAAAAGTCCAGTGTTTGTTGGGCCCATCAACGTCCCCAACCGGACATGCTGGCAGCTGTGGCTCAGAGGTAGAGCTCAGCAGATGAGTCGGCGTGATGACGTTTAGTAGTATCTCATTTAGCCACTTGTTAGCAACCGCCTTTTTAAAAACACATAAAGGCTTAAAGGTGGAATATTTACTGATGTATTTTATATCATAGAACAAAACATAAAAAACTCTACAGCTCGTGTTAACCACAGACCTTATTTCAGGCATCTAACTAAAAACCCATTAAAAAACCCATTGACTTCCAGTCGAGGGAACCGGATGTGCTAAAATGCTAACTCGCTTCTGGGTTTGAGGACTCATTCCTGTACCCATCTGTTAGTTTGCAGGTGTTATGGCAGTAGGAGACAGTGTAGATCTAAACTGTGATTAAAGTAATGGATAATGCATCCTTAGTTACGTATTGTTCCCTCATTTCCCGTCCTTCCTCAGCCTTGAAGTATTGTTGAACTCAGCACTTTGTCATTGTGATGTACAGTCAGGCTCAACTTTTTGCAGTGGTAAAAAATTATTAAATTTCAGTTTGTTTTCTTCACTAGAGTCTGCATTGTGAATCTGGGTTATTAATGTTGACAAAAATGATTACAGCAGCCAGTGATCAGCGTGCATATGGCGTGTGAAAACTGCATTAAAGGGGACATTTCATGAAAAACTCCCTTTTTCAGTGCTTGTGCATTTGGGTAACAAGGGTGTCTACCAACCCACAAACTGTGAAATAAGACAACTCAGTCAGTTTTTTGTGGGCTGTCTAGATCAGAAAACATGTGATTCAACAAGCCAACCAGATTTGGCTCCCCTTCTTATGTCACATGCTGGCTCATTAGAATATACCGCTCTCAGCTTGAGAACTACCTTTGCAAAGGTGCACCATGTTTTTCTACCAAGCCAATCAGAGCAGACTGGGCTTTTTCGGGAGGGGGGGCTTAAAGAGACAGGCGCTAAAATGGAGCGTTTTTTAAATATTAAAGCATGCAAGAAACCCAAAATACAAGTATGAACCTGAAAATGCAGCCTGTTTGCACGAAAAGGCGTATAAATGCCACAATAATGCGCAAGGTGTTTAGCGTGCAATAAATACGCCTTTCTTGATTTCCGCGTCTTTTGTACAGTGTAAACGCATCCGCGGATAAATGCTACGGTAAGAGTTAATATGGCAGTATAAAAAGCGAGAAAGAACACTTATGGTGGGCATGTGGGGAGGTGGATGGGCCCAACAACCAGGAGACCGGTGTTCGGTTGTGAGTTATGTTATGACGATTGTTTGTCACGATTGTCACGTGTTTCCGTAGTTGTTTCCATACGAGTTTTAGTTAACGGACTTACTTATTTTAAAGGCCTTGTAAAGGAAATTCAAAGATTTGTTAACACATTACAAATGTTGGAAAATAATTACAGACAACATGTGAAAAGACTGTGAATATTGTAGTACTGGATTGTGGAGTTAGACCGTTAAAATGTTTTTCGCCAGTTTTGTGTTTAGGATTTTTTGGGAGGGGCTGAAACCATGGCTCGATGACGCAGTGGAGCCATCCTTAGCATGACCCCACCCGTCTTCAGAAACCTGGTTTTTGAAAGGCAAAAGAGAAGCCCAGGAAAATGACAGAGTGTCCGAGTATGGAGTACCAGGGCCACGAATGTCTTTGAGACTACCAAGACCACAATAGCAAGCACTTTGTCCACGGCCCCGGGAAGCGGCGAGGTCCGGGCGGGGGCCGCTGTAAAGCTCACGGCCACCTTCGCCCCGAGCCTTTCCAAGCCGACCTATAGCCGGTCGCGGCGCATCACCTTCAACGGATCCTCCCACATCAAGCAGCCGTCCCTAACCGATCGAGTTGAATCCCCCGGGCAGACTGCGCCGACCACACCCGTTTACCTCTCAACGGTTTCACGCCCTCTTGAACTCTCTCTTCAAAGTTCTTTTCAACTTTCCCTTAAGGTACATGTCGTCTATCGGTCTCATGCCGGTATTTAGCCTTAGATGGAGTTTACCGCCCGCCTTGGGCTGCATTCCCAAACAACCCGACTCTGAGAAGACTGGACGGGGGACGTTACCGGCCTCACACCGTCCACACACCGTCCACGGGCTGAGCCTCGATCAGCCGGGCAAGCGGTCTTCTGTACGCCACATTTCCACAATCCGCCCGTCGGACGGGGATTTGGCGCTGGGCTCTTCACTCGCCGCTGCTGATGGAATGCACCTTCCCCGCTTGTGGATGTGGTTTCAGCGCCTTTAGTGGACACGCCACCCAGCGTTTCAGAGCAGAGAATACTGCTTATTTTTCCATGATTTTGAAAGCTAATTTTATATACTCGCCAATTTTTTTAATCATTCAAATTTGGCTGGGTGGTTAGTAACACATTTTTCTGTGGTGTGACAAACCCAGAATGCATATTTATTATTGCTTTACAAGGCCTTTAAGCCCAACCATGATGTTTTCCCTTACTCTAGCTAAGTGGTTTTCTTGCCTGAACCTAAGTTAGTGGTTTTCTTGCCTAAACCTACTGTAACTGCAGACGTTTGACTGGCGTAGAAATGACACGTGAAAACGCTAAAATACTCATAACACGCGGAATTTCTGTGTAATGTTGTGGTATTTATACGCCTTCGCGTGAGACTGTGTTGGAAAATGAGTGTCCCCTTTAACATACAGTGTCACAAAAGATATAAACTAGAGGCATGAGCCAGAGCTGAAGCCGTGATTTCAACCATGTACCTGTTTCCACGTTGAATAATCATCACTGTTCAACAGAAGCACTCAAAAGAACAAGTTGTGTGTGAATCTCACATCCTACCTCGCTCCACATCGGCGCTAGGTGTTTGAGAAGAGGAAATGAAAGGAGCGGGAGGAGGGGAGACGGACCGGTTTGTCATAGGAGTCATCAGTAACTGTCGCCACCGTGCTGCAGGCTTAATTAACTAGCTCGCTCGTTAGCATTGCTGCCCCCTCTCCTCTCCCTCCCTTCCTCTCTACCCGCTCGCTGCTCTGAATAGGAACGCCTGATTATTCTGCGCTCCAGTCGCAGCCAATTACAGGCTCCAAATGGAACAACATTAATCAAATCTTTAGTATGGTGGCAAACTCAGAGGTATCAGATTGCAGAGGGACGCAAAACTAATATGTCACTGTCACTGGCGGTTGCACAGGCATTTAGCAGCTAGCATTAGGGAGACGGGTGAGACGGGCTATCGCCTGGGTGTAATATGGAGCCTGATCTGGAAACCATTAGCATGACATGGCAGCAGAAACCTAGCCTGTCCTCACCCCACTCTCATTTTTTACCCCCCCCCCCACCACCACCCTTGTCTCTCTCCTCCCTCTTCCTCTGTTCATTCTCCTCAGCAGTCAGACAAGTGAGGAGTAGAGGAGGATAAATTGGGGGAAGGAAGGGTGCAAACTGGATGAATAGAGAAAAGGAGTCGTGAAGGGGTAATGAGAGGGGAACAGTAGGAAATGGATGGGACAACGAAGGGGAACGCTGAGAGGCTTTTCACGATCTTTAAAGGAAGATAAAGAAAGAGAAGAGACGTTTTCTGCCAGCGTGGCTGATGTGCTGGACGAGAACACCCAGAACTAAATGCTGCCATTCAGACTCTGGCCTCCCAGAGAGTGGCACTGGATCTGGAGCAGGAGCAAGACCCACACACACGGGACCGTGACCCAGCAAACTCGGTCTTGCCACCTCACGGGCTTCCCAGGGTTTGGCCCGAACCATCAAGCCACAGTCGGAGCCAGCCAGAGGACACCACTGCATAATGGCCTCATTAGGACAAATGATTAAAGCCCAACTGAAATGTGCTAAATGCCTGTGTCACTGAAGTGGCCTTTAAACGGGCATAAATAAACAAGAGTTATGCTGAAGGTTTGGGTGTGCACCCTGGCAGCATAATAAATTACAGGGTAATGATATTAAAAGCACAGAGTCGTTAAGATGCCAAGCGGAGACGCCATAAATCCAGGCGCGGGCTCCCACTGGCTGTCCCCGCGCCGAGTAATTAAAGCAGATTTATGAGGCGCATTACATCAGTGCTAGATAGTTCATATATCGGCCTCCCTTATTGGACAGCCTGACAGGCGCCAAAAAATATTGTTTCGAGTTCCCCGGCCCCTCGCAGCCGAGAGGCCTCTCCCGGCACTCCATATTTTGTTGTGTCAGTCCTGCGTGGTCGTGATGGATGGACCGATCCACTCCTCCGTCACTCCCCTCGCTTGTTCAGCTCCCCCCATCCTTCCGCAATGGGAGACTTGTGACAGTACCAAATAGCTTTATCTTCACACGCCAGCTCTTTTACACCCTCCCTCCTTTTCTCCTTCTCACCGGGAGGAAACAGGTGTAAGGCCTGAGATGGACAGCCGGAGAGAGGAGGAGGAGAAAAAAACAAAAACAAAATGACAGTCACAGAGGTAAAGAATAACATTTGTGTTACACATCCTATTTCATATCCTCTGGGTTACATGTTGATTTATCAGACAGACAGCCTGTGATTGAATATTGGATATTGGATAGTCAGTGTTCCCCACCTCTGATATTATAATGCAGCTATATAACATTATTGGTAATGTGTAACTGCAGTATTTCCCAAGTACCAAGCTATGTAAAGCGCTTTTGTTATCATACGGAGTTGCAGTACAGAGCTCTTAAAACGTTAAAGGTCCCATATTGTAAAAGTAAGATTTTCATATTTTTATATTATAAAGCAGGTTTTAGTGCTATATAAATACTGTGAAAGTATCGAAATGCTCAGTATACAGAGAAATACACACAACTCATTTTCAGAAGTTGTGCGTTTGAAACAAGCCGTTAGGATTTCTGTCTATTGTGAAATACACAATATTTAGACCATTACACAGTTTTAAATGTAAACATTCTAAATGTGTCTCAGTTTGTTTCCTGTTGCAGTGTATGCAAATGACATCAGCTGACAGGAAGTAAACATGGACCCAAACTGTTGCTTAGCAACGCAATTCCGTTGAAATGCACTAAAACGGAGCGTTTCAGACAGAGGGTAAATACAGGTATATTCAGACAGACAGAATGAGGAAAATAAAGTTTTTTTTTAACATTACAGCATGTACATATGTTCTAGTAGAAACACAAAATACAAGTATGAACCTGAAAATTTGTATAATATGGGACCTTTAAATTGTTCAGCACGATGCAATTGACCCTTTAGCTGCGAACACTGTAAATCTGGGTAGGTCTTTATTCACTGTTAACTTGATTGACAAGTGATTAGAAATGATTAAAAAGCAAACGCAGAATGTGTTTACATTCAGTATACCTTCGGTAGCTAGCATAGCATAGTGCTAACACTAGTTAGTGATGTGCTAGCACACTCTGCTAATGTTAGCTCAACAGGTTTTTACATTGAAACGTAACGTTTTAGAAATGTCTCTTTCCAACATCTCCGGGTAACGAGCGTCATTATTACACGTTTATCCTTGACTAGCTCCAAATCCACAAAATCAGCATGAAAATGAAGAAAATCTGGAACGTCTACGGAGCACAGCCGGATAGTTGTCGGACCCTGGTTGAAGCTGGCTGATGCTACGCTGTGATTGGCCAGCCTGTGTTCAAGGGGCGGGACTTAGCGAAGGGTCAATGAGATGCGTTAGTTGAGGTTAGTTTAGGTTTAGGAAAAGATAGTGCTCTGGGTTAAAATAATTGTGCTTGTTATGTAAAATACTGTAAGTATGCTTGTTACGTAACTGGCATTACGTACGCAGCCCAGTCACAAGGAAAAAATTTTGGCATTGTACGTTGCAGCAAACCAGGGATACGTTGAATGTCGATGTTTTTGCATTCGGTCAGAGCAAGTGTCGTAGTTTGAATAGCGAAAAGACAGGAGGTGGATGGGTCTAACAAACACGAGGCTTTCATTCATCACATTACAATCAGCTGTTCGTTCGTGTCCCAACAATGTTCAATGTCATTTTCACTGTACAAACGTAGCAGTTTTAAGCCCAACATAGTAGTACTTTCCTAAACTTAATAGTAATTTTGTTGCGTTGTTACGTTACGTTGTTATGTTATTACATTGTTATTTGAACACAAGTCATGCTCTTTTTTCTAACGTTAACCAAGTAGTTTTGTTGCATAAGCCTAACCAATCGTTTCACAGCGTTAACCACATGGTATTGCTTTTCTGCAAGCGTGATACGAGGCTGATATGAAACGTATTCATGAAACGTATTTTTGGTATAGAAATGTCGCCTGTTTGTAATAATTGTATAATTGTAATGGACATTACACATACTGTATTTATGTCCTTCCAGCTGTACCTATCCTCATAAAAATAAACCCATACATATACATTTACATTGTTGTACATGCTGTAATGGTTCCGTGGTTACGATCTCCTGTATATCTCACTAAAATCACTGTGCTCCTCAACTGCTGATGAACCTTAAATGCCCCCACAGGAAACACACTCCGAGAGCCAGACAACTTAATTGGTTTGGCTGCATGTAATTTTAATAGCTCCTGTAATTAGGTTGCTTATTATAAAGAATCTAGTCATAAATCATGTGAAACAGAGTTACACATACATTTCCCGTCATTAAAAAATGTTGTTCTAGTGCTGCAAGTGTGCCACTAGAAGTCACATGCAGGTAACCTGAGGATCGTGTGGTTCGAGGTTGGTCTGACAAGAAAAGAAAAAAAAAGGAGTCAAGGTGCTGATGTTAACGACATGTGACACTTTTATCATCATTATTAATTAGTGCTTTTCAAGCAACACATTTAAATCGATATGAAGGAGTGAAACAAAATTTCAGCGACCGTTCGGATCAATCTGGGGGAGTTTTAAATTTACATTAATGTCAGTAAATTCAACCCGTTACCATGGCCCCGACAGGCTGGAAGATGTGGTGTGATTTCTAATTACGAGGACATGAACCGACTAACTATTAGTCCTCTCTCATCTGCAGTCGGAGCATATTTGCAATTCATTAATGTTTTCCCCCCTTTTACGTCACGCACTCCCTCCTAAACACAATGCAACGCATATTAGACATGCTACAAGAACCCAAAACAGGTTAACCACAAGGAAAACCCATACAGCTGTTAAATGTGCTTATATGGACACTATATACACACATGTAGATAAACACATAAACACACAATCCTGCTGTGTGTGCCCTTTTCCCCACAGGTCCCCCCCCCCGGTGCAGCATCACCATCTCCCCACAACCACCACAGTCAGTTTGGAAGTCCTGTGCAACCCTCATCTCTGTCCCCCTACATTAACTGCTGTGACAACTGTTCCATTCCACACTCCATAGGAGCAGAAAGTAAAAATGTGTGTGTATGTGTGCGTAAAAGGGAGGCATCCAGCCAGCAGCGAAGAACGCCTGCTTTGTCCTTTAGAATAAAAGGCCAGGGCCATATTTTTTAAAACATAGCGTAGCCCTCATTAATTTTAATATCTGATGATGAGCTCATTGATCAAAGACTTGTTCTTTTCAGCGGGGCATTTGGAACAAGTGTGCAGGCGCTGCTGTTTGGTCACTTATCACCTCAGTGGGGTAGAGGAACAGGGAGTGGATAGTGCAGATATGAAGGTATATACTGCAGAGAGGGGAGGCGTCCGTCATTTGGCTTCTTCAAATAACCTACAAACTTGAGCTTTAGGGGAAGTTGTATGGAGAACGGAACCTGCCAAAATCCCAAGTAAATGAATAAATAAATAAATTACTCAATAAAGAAAATAAATATGTCATTAAATGCAGCAAAAATAATATTAAAAATAAAAGTAGCCATTAATTAATAAAATGGGACATAAATTGATATTTTTGTTTTAATTTGCTTCTTTACTTATTTATCTTTGTATTAATTCCCTTATTTATTTACTCTTCTGTTTAATTTGACCTTTTATTTATTTTTGTTTTTATTTTTATTATTTTTTAAATGTATTTATTTATGTTCCCATTTCACCACTCATTTCTTTCCCCAAACTTATTTATTTCTGTATTCTTTTCTTTATGCATTTCTTACATATTTCTTTATGCATTTCTGCCTCATTATCTAAATAAGGGGGCTGTCACGAAAAAAAAAATGCAAAAATAAATACATACATTTCAAAATTAATACAAATAAATAAATAAAATAAATAAAAAAGAAAATCGAACTGAAGAGTAAATAAATAAGGCAATTAATACAAAGATAAAGAAATAAAGGAGTAGAAATATAAATTTATGTCACATTTTATCAATTAATTGATGGCTACATTTATTTTTAATATTATTTTTGCTACATTTAATGACATAAGTATTCATTTATTGAGTCATTTATTTATTTGTTCATTTATTTTTCTAATTTGGCAGGTTCTGTCCTCCATAAAGTCGTGGTTATGTTGTCAATATAAATTTGTAACATGGCTTGTTAAAAAAAAAAAAAAAAAGTGATGTAACTCCAGTACAATTATTAAAAACCAAGATGTGTTGCTTTCTTTAAATTTTCCACTCATCCATCCCAGGCCAGGTAGCATATATGCAATGCTTCTAGCATATTCTGGGTGTGGCGTGGGGTGTCCTACCAGTTGGACAGGTCCTAGTTACTTCTACAGGCATTCTTCAGGCATCTGGAAGGCCTGAACCAATCCTATCACCCAGGTTATGTTGGGGTTATCTTTTGTTTTATAATACCTGCACATGGTTGGGGTAAGGGAACAAAATCACTTGTTTAAAGGGGAAATACGCCCATTTTCAAAATTCATACATGTTATTCCTGTGGTTTAAAACAGTCCAAAAAACATTATTAAACATTTACAACTCTCTCCCAAATCCCCAAACTAGAGTGCTAAAACTCATATTTGTGACGTGTTTGGGTATAATGTTCGGAACTGCTCCATAGACAATGAATATATGAAGTGAGAAACATGTTCTAGATGACACTGAGAGCACCCAGGGGAATGTTCTGAGTATATAGGAACATTTTCTGTTTCACGACTGAGAGCACTACAATAGAATAAAGCTCATTTGGTATAGAAAAGAAAACAAACATTCTGTGGGTCCACAAAATCTCCCATTCATCGGCTATGGAGCAGCTCCAGACTTTATACCCGATGACATCACAAGTTTGAGACTTACTTCTCTGGTTTCTGGCTTTTAGAGAGAGTATATTGATTGAACTTTCCTAGGCCATGGAAATAACATATTGGAATTCTTAATTTGGGTAGTGTTCCCCTTGTTGTGGTTGTGGTTACGTTACAAAAAGGGTTAGGTTTCGGGGTTGGGGTAAACTAAAAGCTGTTTCTTACCAATACGATGGGAGAATATGGTGTGGGAATATTCATTGTACTATTCCTGTGTTTCCTTTTGGCATCACTAATTCACTTACCTTCAGGTACAATGAAGTTCACCTTGAATTTGACCTTGACCTGAATTATGAAGTATTCAACTGTGGCTTTAGTCAGTGAGCAGGAAGATTAATGTTTTCCTCAGCAGCTGCAATACCCAGTTTCAAGTTATCAAAGGTCGATGTAAAGACTCAGGGCCAACTGTTATTACATGCACGTAAACACAGCCTCAACATTCTGCGGGCGTTTCAATGTCTCTGTGTGAATCTGTGCGAGGGTGTGATGGAGCTTGAGGACTGATCTGTCCGTCTTAGCAGTATGATTAGTGTATGTGTATGTAGATAGAGCAGTTGTGTTTCTCTTACCGTCTGCACTGAGGTTTATTTTGCTTACTGTGTGTTTTTTTTATGTTATCTGAGGGGTGCGGTACAATTTTATGGCAGAGAGGGACACGGCAGACGTGTGTTTGAAAAGCAGCGTGTCTCTGTCTGTGCCTGTGTCTCCGAACAGGCGGAGAATGAGAATGAGAGCAAACACCAGTGTGCAGCCAAGAGTAGCACAGCCACTCCATCACTGTGATAGGCCTTGTCATTTCTCTCTTTCCTTTCCCTCTCTCCCGCTCCTGCACTCCCCGTCTCCCTCCTTTCCACTCCCAGTGGTAAGGGTGGGGTGTAAAGTTCACTCCTGCCTAATTTATCAACCACCCTCCCTCCGCTGGCCCTGTACAGTCATTAGCTACACACACTGACACAGCACCCCGGCCCACACCCTACCCTCATTTATTGTCTTTTTACAGCAAGGAAGCAGCATCAATTAATTAAAGGCTAAATTGCCCCGTGTCCCCAGGATATGCAGAGGGGCAGGGGTGATTTAGGTGGGGTTGGGAGATTGGGTGTGTGGGTGCGAGAATGAATTGTCTGCAAGTTTGGAGTTGAGAACCCTTCAATTTAACCCTTAATCCTTCTTTTTTAGGGGGTCCGCCTAAATTAAAACAAATTATTGATCGTTAGTCCTTAACGATACCGATACCAGTCTCAGAAATGTGTCCGATACTGCCTATAGGTTGGTATCAGGTAATACGCCAGTCTATTCACCGATCCAGAAAAATACAACTTGTTTAACCCAAAATCAATCCTTCTTTGCTGCTCCAAAACAGTAGCCTTCCCTGTGTCCATGCCCTAGATGTATCATGGCTGCCACTGGTAACTACTGTCCGCTATCCATACATGGTCGGTAGCAAACAGCAGTTAAATAATAATGATGATAATAATAATATAGTTTCTCTTTTGGAGAAGCAAGGTTCTTACAGTGATGGGATATAATGGTGTCTTTAAATTGCTTATCAAGAAGCTATGACAACTTAAAGCAACTCTGTAAGAATCAGGAATTGCTTGTTAAAGTGGCAGTAGGCAGCATATTTTTGGCATCATTGGGCAAAAATTCCATAATAACCTTTCAGCATAATGTAATTCAAGTGTTCTGAGAGATAACTAGACTTCTGCTCCTCCTCATGGCTCAGTTTTCAGGCTTTAGAAAATCTAGCCTGTAAGTTCGTGAGTGATTGACAGCCGGCTGTCATAGACAGCAGCTGGACAGCAGATCTCAGATCAACTGTTACTGCTTGTTTTCCTCCGGTATGTGAAATCTTGCAGATGCCATTAGGAGCACCGGAGGACATAGAGGCACACAGATTTTTTTCAGGTTACCTGTTTCATGTCACGATATAGCGTCCGTTTTATAAAAATAACTTTTTTTAATCATATTTGCTACAATCTCGCCTACTTCAGCTTTAACATTGACACCTGTGGCCGTTAAGTCAACGACAGCATCCTGTTGCTCTCACTCGCACTACCGACACACACAAGACAGTAATGTTAGCTTACCAAACGGAGGTCCCTCCATGAATGGAATGCCCGGCTGATGTTGATCCTAGTGTTAACTTTTCCTGCTTCAGTCTCCCGATCGTGGTCACAGGGGACACACCGTAGGTATGGTCTCCTGGGCCGGAGTCGATAACTTCACTTGCTCCGGAGTTAACCCCCGCCATCACTTCACTCAGCAGCAGGGAAACAAGACACATTCCTGCACAAACTACAACTTCCACTGTACATACACCTGATATTCTCGAAGCTAAACTAACTCTCTTCTGCTCCGATGCTCGCTCTTTTCTCACACACTCACTGCCGCTCTCTTTCTCTCTTGCTTCACCACTCACTTCCCACGGGCGCACACACATTATTCGCGCTGGCTCTGCTATTCTCCCACAACACTAGTTTTCACCCGACGTCGGTCACATTCATGTTTTGCAATATGGGCTTCACTAGATATAACTTTGTTTTGTTTTTTTGTGCTTCCGTGGAGTTTGTGTTGGAGTCTGAGTTGTGGTGGGGGCTGGTCGTATGTTGGCGTTTGCGGACTCCGTTTCTAACCGAACATTAACTACGGCTAAGGTGCTCGTGAGCGTGCATGACGTGACATCCATTGAATTTTCCTGCAAAAAAAAACATTAATAGCAGTCTACAGGCTGATAGAGGAAATTCAGAAAGTTGCAGATGGCCTCATTTTTTAGGTTAGGTTACAACCTGTTCACACATTGGCAATAATAAAAAAAGATTTTTATGTGTAAAAAGTTACATACAGTCTCTTTAAAGCAGAGAACAGAACAGAAGACAACATGAAAGATAAAATAAATGCCAGACTGTCTTTGACCTAAATATGGCCTAAGTAGTTCTGGGTTTATTTGTTATGATAGCATTGCAGGCCAGGTGACCAATACACCCTCAGTGTGTCCTAACAGGTGCTTCAGGCTCAGTGCCCTTGTAAGGGCACACCCTGCAGTACACTGCTCGGCTGTTTACTCTCTCAGTCAACCAGCTGCACTGCACGTTTATAATACTCTCATAAGTACGCTACAGATGGATATGGGTCCCCTCGCCGCCGCTCCCCAGCTTATGATTAATGAGCAGCACTTGGAGCCGCATGTGTTGCCGCCTCGCAGCTCCGACATGTCTTTCCGGACCCGACATTTTGTATCCTCTGTGAAAAATGAGCTCCTTGGTGTCGTTCATTACACTGTTCCACTGCCAGAACTCTCCCATGCATATTCCTGTACACTAAGCCTCTTGCCATGCTTGTACTGCGTGTGGGTGTCCGTGTCACTTTGCATCTAACTCACTTATCGAGACAGCTATCCAGTGAAATGCATGCCGAGGGAATGACTTGACTGTAATTTGGGACCGTTACAAAGGGAAACAAGTCAATAGAGAGAGACCTGACAGCCCAAGAAGGAAGGATTTCAGCGCTCCCGTAGAGGACACGCTGCATAAGAAGCCCTGGCACAGCAGGAAAGTAGCCACTTTTTTGCTGCGCAGGCACACTGATATGACAAAGGCCTAGTAATCATTGTTCCCCTTCTGAAGTTATAGCTGTAATTTGGTCTGTCGGAGAATGGAATCCATTTGTCTGACAATGCTGGCCACAGTCAGTCGACCGAATCAACACACTCTTGCAGGAGCACACACACGCACAAAGAAGTACCACAATCCACACGGATACACCACAAACTCTTCATATAAACACACTGTGGCACGCACAGATACACACTCCCTGCTACTCAGCACTCTCTCAAGGGCACGTTCCAATAAAGCGGCATTGGAAAACAGCCATCTGATGGATTGGACCTGGAGACGGCAGCACAGGCAAATCCCCTAATGTGGCATAAATAAGGCTGCCGTGCGCCGATCGCTCTCTACAGACAATGTAAATTATATTGTCAGGCGCAGTCACTTCCCGCTCGCTGTGTAGCTAACACGAGTCACCTGCCAAGGCTCGACAAGGAGAGGAGGAGCTACCGGTGGGAAGGGATAGGGGAATTAATTAAAGTGGCAACACACCGCACACACAAGCAGATACATGCATGCACCCACGTATAAACAGATGCATTCACACGCAGAGCCACACATACAGGTAGTGTATATGCATTTGATTTATTTCCCTTGCTCCCGTGCGCTCCCCTCCCTCTCCTGTGGGTCTCAGTGAAGGTCGATGCGACAGCTCTGCTGAGGAACAGAGGTGATGCTGCTCAGCCATTTTGGAGCTTAACTCCCTTCATGTCTGCCTGAGGCCTGCAGATTCTCAGTGGGCTGGCAAACTCAACACAGAGGGCTGTGAATAATATCAAGTGTGATACATTGACTACCGTCACTTCAGAACTTCCCACAGCTGCCTTGGAAGGATTCAAAGCCAAGCCAAGGACGAGAGATTCATGGGACGCTCCTCGTCTTCCTCTTCTCTTCATACGATCTTTTACCAAAATTGTCCTTCCTGTCTTGCAGCTGTTTTTTTGTCGGCTTGGTTCCAAGACTTTGTCAGACTACAGCTGTTTTATCCTTACCAAGCGTGTGTGTACTCACAACAAGGCTTTGTTGCAATGGAAGAAATCAATAAGACCTGTCAAATAATTCTGCTTGGGTATTCCTCTACTCCTTGTAAAATGTAGTGACTCCTTGTAAAATGTAGTGAAGATGCGCCGATATGCCGATGACAAACCGCTCTAGCTTCCTAGAAATAACATGTCCTTGATGACAGAGCAATAAACAGACTTTACAGGCTTCATTGACAAACAGTTAAACAGACCATGTAGCACATGTACATGTCTCTCAATAGCTGTGAGTTTAAACTTACAGTAGACCGCGTAGCCCTCGCAATTATGGCACCATAAGTGGACACATTCATACGATGAGAAATGCTTAAAACAAACAGCATCTTTCACACACCCGTATTCCCACAAACACTGAGGCCCACAAGTGCTCCTTCCTTGCAAGCTACCATGCATAGAAACAGCTTTGCCCTCTCTCTGTCAAACATTTCCTCCCATAGCCGGCTAAAAAAGTGTTTCCCAACGCTGACAGGGAGAATGGATGGCCTCCATTACGCCCGGCTACAAACACATTCCGCCAGGATGAAGGGGCCGTAAATTATCCTGCGAGCGAGCAGCCCAGGCCGCAGCCGAGCCAACAACCCCCCCTCGCTTCTAATGGGGTCGGCCCATCCACAGCCTGCACCGCACTGAATCACACACCCCGTACTCAAACATACACTGTCACCTGTGTGTGTATACAGTATGTGTGTGCATGTCATTGAAATGGAGGGGGGCTCTTTGAATCAAACACCTGGGGAGAAGTCCTTGAACCAATCATCTGAATAAGTGAGATTTAACAAAGACAAACACTGTAATAAATAGCAGCATGGTTTCTCTTGGGATTTCTCGTGACTGGGCACAACAGACTTATGTTACATTACAGCACAATAACTGCGCAACGGGCCGCTCAGTGACAGGTCTAATGCTGCGAAGCTGGAGGGCGTAACTGTAGAAACATCAGCAGTATGTCGGGTCAAATTCAGTTCACATGACACAAGTGTTGTTGGCAGCTGGAAAGCCATCAAATAGGCCGAGACATTGCCCCTTGGCGTGGTTAAATGCTAAGTGTGTGTGCGTAAATCATTAGATGCAAATAGTAAAATGTCAGGCAACATTGTGTTCCCACTAGGTAAAGCTTGTTCTTCTTGTGTGACAGTACCCTCTCAGCCTCACCCTGCAGCACTGATAGGAATCTAGGTCCTCCCTCTTGCCAGTTGACAACTAAACCCCCAAAGGGGAAATCTTCACACTGTAACTACCTCTCTTTCTTCTTTCTCGTGACATTTCATCCACATGTTTGTCTCGCCGTTTCTTTTCACACTGCTGGGAAATTCCTGAGAGGCTTGTCGTTAAATAAATGGGTACGCAAGCGTGGGACATTTTTTTTGTAGCTTTTTGTATTTGAACTCTTGGTTCCTGAGTTTGTGTTTGTGTGTTTGAGGATGCCCACAAACATGTTTTTATGCCTGCGTGAACTCACCATGAATGTATCACTCCTTGAATACTACAGTATTTCTATCAGGGTAGATTTTGCATATTAATATAGTATGGCCTTTTGAAGAAATGATCATTTAGATGTTTTTATCATTCACTGTCTTTGTCATTGTGTCATCTGCTGTTATCAAATATGTCTGACATCCAATACCACCCGTGCTGTAGAAATAAAGTTCCATGGGTTTATTTAAAGGGTCAGTTCAACCAAATTACAAAAAACATACTCTGAACATCTGTTATCACTGCATTGGTAAAATAGCTTTTTAAAAAATCATTCACTTTAAAGGTATAATATGCAACAATTTCTTAAAAAACAATGTATAGACTGATACAGAAATAATCCCTCACAATCATCACTTATGCCCCCCTAGAAGTGTGTTGTGGTGTCTGTTTCTGCAGAGACTCAGCCCTCTGCCTGTATTTTCTCTTTTCTTCTTATTTTGCTTTACTTGGGATGCTTCTGGTTCTTTGCAAACAGCCTTTAGGCCCCACGTGGATGGCTAATCTTCACAAATGAACACCACTTTTATGATTTTTGAAGTGTAATGGTTCAGGTGGTCAAATACCTACGCTTTGTCATGCCCCTCGGCTTCAGATACCAAGACACAAGCATTAGGCTATACATCGATGGGCACACGTCTCCCTTTAGATGCTTTGCGGCAATGGGTTTGTTACATCGCTGTGAGTTCCCCTGTTCCTCTGTCTCTCCTCTGCTGTGTACAGTGGCCGTTGTGTGCTGCTATCGGTGGGTCAGTTTGACCGAGGCACACACACCAGGCTGAGAGGACAGCCTGCCTTTCGGCTGCATTCATTCAAAATCCGGCAACTCTGCACCTTCCCGCAGGGTTGTGTGGAGGTGTGCACAGTTAGTTGTGTGTTTATTTGTGCAAATGTAGGTGAATATGTTTCAGAGTGAGTTATTGAAATTGAAATATTATTAGATTGAAACATTTGTGCTTAATCTCAAGGCCTTATTGTACAGGGATGAGAGAAAAAAGTATGGAATACCAAGCTGAACACCAAAACGGCTGTTTCTGTTGAATATTTATATGTAATTTTGCATTGCTGTTAGCACCACCAACAAAATCCCATTCACCTCAATTGTAATGGGGTATAGACAGAAATGTCAAAACCTGGGAAAATGAAATAAAAACTTTCTGAAGGGTTAGACACCACCAGGGGTAGGGAGAAAAATATTGTTTTAATAATTTGGGTGAACCGACCCTTTAAAAGATTCATGTGGACTTATCAATGCTACAGCCCACTGAACTCTTACCTGAACATGACAGAATGACCCCCCTCCTCCCTGCTCAGGCTCTCACCACGGGGCAGCCAGCTGCAGGGTCCCGCCCGAGGTGGAATGGGCCTTGGTGACAGGTCACATTATACCTGGGTGCTGACAGGGGGAAAAAGGGTCAGCCATGCTGTCAGGGCGGAGAGGGAACAGAGGAGGTGACGGGAGTGGGAGGAGGAGGAGGAGTGAGGAGGAATGGAGCTCCTTTCATCAGGCCCTTTCTTGAGTGACAGGTGGCACAGCTGTGATACTGATGGTGCATACCAGCACACGTGGGCTTAAGTCCACACAGACAGGGTGGGCAAAGAGTAGCACAGACACGTGATGGAGGGGAGACCCGGCACCCAACAGTTGTAACTTTCTAACCAATGTATGTAACATGTAAATTATGTAGATAATGCTACAGTATAAAGACAATATATGTAAAGAAATATAAGTAAGTAATACAATTAAAAATAAGAATACAAGAAATATGAAATATGTACACATATTTGCATTATACCTGTAATGTAATGCAATAAGACGAGCAAGGTATAACCTATAACCACAGTGCGAATAAGTAAATACAATACAAAATGCTGAGAAGTGGGATCTATTAAGTGTGTTAAATATAAATGGCAGAATGTTATAAATAACAGTTAAAAAGTATTTCTTGAAATCCACAGTAAATAAATGCAGTATTAATGACAGAGTACTGCACAGGTGAATTATTGCACAGATTATGAAGTTATTCTATACTAGATGCATGAGAATAATCAGAACATATTTTCATGGAAAGTAAATAGAATGAAAGTGGCTTCTTAATATCACATATTAAGATGCTGTTACAACCACAGATAAATATCACTGTTATTCAATAGGGCTATAACAACATATCCTTTGTTAGGCTAGTTACCCAATCAGCTAGCGAGGCCAGCAAATGTCAAAATTGACGGAGACAGTAAATCAATATTGCGTTCTCTATGTGACAGAGTGACATCACTCGTAGTATATTTGGACAATTTTTGACGCTCCATTCGCCAGAGTTCGATCGGTCGCTGTATGTTAGGAAGAGGTGTAATAGTGTAAGTGGATAGCATTTTGGGCTAATATTATCTGCGGATACATTTTAGTATCCAGACTAAAATGCTTTGTTAATTTGTCTATTTTTGGTGAAATTCAACAATGAATTCATATTATCAACATCTGAGCTGAAATACTGCTGGACGATGTATTTTTTTCTCCTGAACTGGGCTCAGTTCACCCTTCAGTGCTTAAAATGAGCAGCTGGTGTTTGGTTGCAAAAGCAGCTTTGTTCACCATCAACTGTCTTTAGATACATTGACTGATAAAAATGTTCCCATTGTCAGTAAAAAGGTAGATTTGAGACCCTCCCCTCTCTGTGCCCTCTCATCAGTTTCAACCCCACTCCTCCCCCTTTGCTCTTCATGTCAGCAATTTGCATGAAGATACACCTACAAGTCTGAGTACACGTACTGTGCATGAGTATATCAGTAAAGGAAATGAAGTGACTCTGTCAATCACTACATCCCAGATCTTTAATGTTCAGCAAATCAATCCTAAATCCTGGAAATAAGGCTTAAAGCAACTACGAGGAACTTTAATCTATTGTATTTCCGAGCACCAGAATCCCTTTAGAAAACCTCTCATTTTACAGCACAGTCCTTGTTCTGGATCTCCCGTGCCTCCAGTCCCTCCAGCAGCGTGGTGCCGGTGTTGGCTCTCAACTGGAATCGGCAAATAAGCTCTGCTTCTGCCGAAGGAGGAGCAGCTACTGCCGGGCACGCTGAGTCTGAGCTGAAGGAGTTTCTAGTGAACCTGCATGATTTTGTCTGAAACTGACCCGGTGGCACCAATGACAACCATTAAGAATAACTATATAGAAGTAGCCAATCTTGTCGCTGATGGTCTTGTTTACTTACGTAGGTCATATAGAGGCATCACTATTCAATTGAGACTGTTTCATAACCAGTTAAAAGTTCCTCAGAGTATCTTTAATGTAAAATAGTCTTAAATGTCATGGATGACACTAGAGGAAGTTTGAAAAAGCCAGGTCACCCTCTCAACAAATCTTCTTGACCACATGCCTCTACTGGGTTATGATAGGAAGCAAAAAGAGGGAGAGTTCCTGTGTCTCAAGGCTTTGAAGAGTCAGAAGCAGGAAACTCTGTGATGGATCACTACCGGTCAATACTTCCAGCAATTTGCTTCTGGTGGTCATCCTTGCATCCGCTTCCTATTGGACTGCCACATTTGGGAAAACATTGAGTCTTTAAGTTCAGGAACAGGGTCAGGACACCCTGGCAGTTTGTTTCAGTTCACTGGTCACATGTAGCCTACATGCGTCTTTGAGATTACTATAAAGCGCTATATAAATCCAATATATTATTATTATTATTATTACATACAGATAGGCCTTGTGTGTGAGATGACAGGATGAGTCATTTTCCCCTTTCACATTAAAACCCCCTAAAATCAAACTGACTTTTAACATCAGAAATGTATAAAGAAGAAAATATGGAAATCTTCAGTTGAGAGGATCAGATAGGATCCAGACCTTTCTCAAAATTGTTCTTCAATATAGTTTTAGCTGGTTTAAGCTTGCTTGGAACACAACAGTGGAGCAAAGATGTTTAACCCATGGATGTATAAAGAGAACTGGATACAGCCCGTTCATTCCTATGAGAGTTGCTCAGTGGCACAACTGCTAAGTTATAATATACCCGGATCCTCTGGTGATCTTGCGTATCCATTCGGCCCACAGAGCAAGCGCTTTAACCCCGCCTCCCAGCCCTCGGTCTGAGGCACATTCACATGAACGGAGGAAGGGAAATAACTGTGGATTCGGCTGTTAGTGAATTTTACATTTAAATGAGGGCTAATCAAGTGTTCATACTGGGAAGATGATTTACCTAAAAAAAAAATTCCATTGAGTTACAGACGTCTCTTTCCAAATGTAAGTCTATGCGAAAAAAAGTATTTTTGGGCCCAATGACATCACGTGACGGACACGGAAGTTGTAGTACCACCGTTTGGCCACTATGAAAATTTTCTTCAAAGCCCAGCACTCTTTCTGGGGGCTTGGTTTAACCTCTACCTGACCTCACACTCCAGGCACTATACATAATAGAGTGCTCCAGGGATGTCATATTTTTGAAGGCCAACCAGGAAGTTAGCGTCGCCCTGGGTTCCCTTAAAGGTCCAATATCATGCTCATTTTCAGATTCATACTTGTATTTTGGGTTTCTACTATAAAATGTTTACATACTTCAATGTTTAAAAAAAAACTTTATTTTCCTCATGCTGTCTGCTTGAATATGCCTGTATTTACCCTCTGTTTTAGTACATTTCAATGGAATTGCAACAGAATTGCATTTCTAGGCAACAGCTTGGGTCCATGTTTACTTCCCGTCAGCTGATGTCATTCACATACACTGCAACAGGAAATAAACTGGGACACATTTAGAATGTTTACATTTAAAACTTTGAAATGTTCTAAATATTGTAGATTTGTGACATCACAAATGGACAGAAATCCTAACGGCTTATTTCAAAAGCTCAGTTTCTGAATACGGGTTGTGTGTATTTATCTGTGGATTAAGTGTTTCAATACTTTCACAGTATTTATATAGAACTTAAACCTGCTTTATAATATAAAAGTCATGAAAATGTCACTTTTTACAATATGGGACCTTTAACAAAAAGCCAATGGGATTTTTCCATTGGGTTTTGGATTATTGCAGAAAATAAGCTCTGTGGCAAACACACATTTATAATACTTCCACGTTTTGTTCAGCAAGATAATCTTCACAAATGAACACCACTTTTATGATTTTTGAAGTGTAAATGCAATCGCCGGGGGTAAAAAACTAAAGTTAGGCTATAAACAAACTACACCCTGGTCACATGAGTGCGAGTATACACAACGAGGCTGGAAAGGCGGACGAGTCGTCGTGATGACATTTAGTAGTCTCATTTAGCCACTTGTTAGCGACCGCCTTTTTAAGACACATAAAGGTTTCAAAATTCACGGGTGGGATATTTATTGATGTATTTTATGTCGTAGAACAAAACGTTAAAATTTCTTAAGCTTGTGTTAACCACAGATCTTATTTCAGGCTTCTGACTAAAAACCCATTGACTTCCAGACGAGGGAACAGGGAACAGGAAGTGCTAAAATGCCAACTTAGTTCTGGGTTTTAGGACTCATTCCTGTGGAACTCTATGGTGACAAATGACGAGGAAAAGGCAACAATAA